>NC_043968.1:73789835-74089835 GCF_902148855.1 Sphaeramia orbicularis
TTCTCCATCTTCATTTATGGCATCACTTGCATTCCCTCCCCCTCTCCCCCGTCTTCCTTTGTGTGTCCAGAGATCGTCTGCCTCTTCCAAACTGATCCGTCTTCCTCAGAGCCGGGTGACAGGTCCCTCTGTGTCTCACAATAGACAGACAACCCCCTCATAAACACACCGCACGCACACACACACACACACACACACCCCTACACACACAGCCACACTTACCATACAGCCAGATGGGCTTATGTCCCCCATCGCCAGACAAATTAAGTTTGGGCCCCCAGATTAATATTCAGGCAAAGCACTGGCTCTGTATAATTGAATCACGGTGCCATGAGTGTACAACAGGGGCTACTTTAGATGCAGCCACCATGTGCGCGTACACACATACACACATACACACACACACACACACACACACACACATACACACCAGCACACACTAGGTAGCCAGCTGCGCTCGGGGTCCCGTTTGCTGGTTGGGGGCAGGTTGTGAACACAGAAACGCTGTTGTCTGTGAACCACATACTGTTCATATTTACCTCCAAGTATCCTTTAAATATTAGGAATTATTTTAATATATAAAACTCTTTTAGTATTTTTTTTTTTCAAATTTGCCATAAGCAACTGAGAAAAACTGTGGTTTGAGATGTTTGGTGTTAAAAATGAAAAATACACATGATAGACATAAGAGCTGGGCAATAAAATACTACCATCATCGGAATCAGTATCAGAATAATTTATTCATCTCAGGTGGAAATTATTATGTGTTACAGCTGCTCCATGCAAGTATAATTAAAAGTAGCAGGTAAGAAATGATAGATAGATAGATAGATAGATAGATAGATAGATAGATAGATAGATAGATAGATAGATAGATAGATAGATAGATAGATAGATAGATAGATAGATAGATAGATAGATAGATAAGAAAAAATAAACATAAATAAGATACATAAACTAGAAGCACTCGTAGAGTGCAGACCTCCGCCAAGGCAGATCAGTGCACCCCCCCCCCCCAACCCCCTCCACCCTGTGGCCCGATCACCACCAAATTTTAATCATTTGTTCTTTGTGTCAGTATCAACATTTCCTGAAATTTTCGTCCAAATCTGTCCATAACTTTTTGAGTTATCTTGCACACAGACAGACAGACAAACAGACAAACCAACACCGACAAAAACAAAACCTCCTTGGCAGAGGTAATAAGTGTGCAAATATATTGTTGTGTACATTGTAAATATGTATATTGTTGTGTTACTATACTTATGAGTGAATGATTTCCCAGGTGGTTCGGTGGTGCCTTCAGGTGGAATCAGTCTATCACTGAACGTGGAATGGGTGAGTGGAATTGTTCAATATTGTCTAGTTCTTGGACAACATCCAGTGAATCAGATTCAGTTTGACATTTGGTGAATGTCAAACCATTATTTCTTTCCAGTTGTTCCAGTCCATAGTCAAAGTTAAAGAAACCAGACAAACAGGACTGTGGTTTTTAACAGTCAGTATTTTTTGATATTAGAAATATTACAGTCTGTGACATTTGAGGTTCTTTTGTTGGTCATTAAGGAAAAAATGCATTAATGAGATAATGAGTTATTTTGAAATGCGGATTTTCTTCAAGTACAAAAGAAAATTTATATAACCTTTCATTGTTTTTCTCAGTAGGTCTCTCTCTATCCTCACACATCATTGTCTAAATATTCAGCTTAAATCTCCATGAAAAATTATTACAGCACTGCAATATAAATGACACACCCATAACATAATATATCAAAACCATATCATTATTGATAAGTATTGTTCATCACCTATAGTTGATGTTGACATTACTACATTTCAAAGGTTGAGTGACAACGTAATAATGAGTGAGAGAATGTATCTGTATCTGATATAGAGCTGCATTAGTCCGTAAACTGATCAGTTTATTAAACAGTAAACAGATTGGTAATTATTTCACATGTCTCAAGCACAACTGTCCAGATGTACTTGAGATAGAGTAAATTAACTCTCAGATGCACGAGTGTCAATAAATGGGTCAAAATGACTCGTTTTAAAATCAATGTGTTTTTCTGCCACTTGTGTCATTTTGTCAGGTTAAAAATAATCATTTCTATAATATTTTGGTCCATGAAAGAATAATTTTATGTTTGAATTTTTTTATTCAATTTTACCTTTTTTAAAACATTCTATTTATTATTTATTTCTTTTGATAATTTGAAAATTTGAAAAGCAAAGTATATAATATATAGTATATAACAGCAATAGAACAATGTCAACATCCATTTTGTGTGTGAGTGAGTCCCTTGTTTTCGCTGTAGAATGAATGAATGAAGAATGAAACCAAGACTGAAATGAAGTTCCATTGAAAATGAACGCGGGTCATTTTGACCCACCCATGGAGGGTTGGAGTAGCAATACAAAAACTACAATTTCATAAAATCTATAAAAGAGAAGTTAAAAATGTAAATGGCATGATGTCAATAATACTTTTTGAGGAATACCTGGAATATGAAATAATGACATTGTTATTGCAAGAAAACAAACCTCACCGGGTCATTTTTGACCCATTTATACATCTAAGGGTTAATTAGTGACAAATAGGAAATATACTGAACTGTGGCTGTTATGATTTGGGTCCAATAGTGACAAATATTAGACTTCACAAGTGGAACCGCTGATTTTTAAATTGTTGTACTTTGTCTATTCTGTTCTATTCTATTCTAATCTATTCTATTCTATAGGAAAATAATGTCTTAAAATAAAATAGAATTTTAAAAAAAATCACACATACAATCACCTACATATTCAGCAGTTTTAGGAAGTTTTGGGCTGAATATCAGACAAAGAGTCAATGTTCCTCAATAGTTTTGCTGCGGCTCCAAATAAACTGATCAATAATCATCTTTTTTGTCATTTTCTGTGACTTCATGAAAACGGTGGTCAGGGTCCTTTCAGGAGTGTTGTATGTGAACAGGATCCTGTTATAGATGTTCTGAAGACATTTCTGTCACCAGAGCCACATAAAGGATGTCTACTTCTGTCATAGGAGGGTCTAACTTAGAATGTTTTAAATATGGTACGATTGTTACTGTTCAGGTGCTGAAAAACTGACATCCCAGGATGAAAAAGCCAATACATTTAAACAGTATGTTCATATGTGCGGTGTAGAGGGTGTGGTATAGATGAAGAGAATCAAATATTTAGGTTTCCTTTTGATGGGGAGTTCTTTTTGATTAAAAATGCTTTTGAATAAAAGTTTCACTTTTTTTCCCTTTGTCTTACAGTTTTAATAAATGTTCCTCTGAAATGCTGAACACAACTTTGAAGTTTGTCAAAAACAAACAATTAAATTGGTCATTAACTCCTGGACACAGGTTGAAAGGATATCATTTTAATAAAGAGAAATAGTAGAATGGGTGATCAATAATGGCTCAGATCGCACACACTTGGTTCTTTAGGGAACTAACGGTGTTATTTCTAGTAGAAGGTATATATATGATGCACCATGGAAATTCCCCATATCAGGGTTTTCTCTTCTATTATAAGGCTTAGGTTCATCATTATATCATTTCAAACAAATCAATGTAAAATCAATCTGGAGAGCATCATAAACTACTCAGATGGTTTTTTTCACTCATTTTTTGAACTGCTAATTCCTCGAGGTGATCACGGGCATGCTGGAGCCTATCTCAGCTACCTTTGGGTGAAGGGGGGGTACACCTGGACCAGTCAGCGGATCATCACAGGACACTTAAATGACGTTTCAGGTCAAATGGTTTCTGTTGGTCTCTTTCTGTTGGAAATATGATTTTCCCAATCTATTGTCTAAAAATCAGTTCTTCTATCTCACTGAAAAGTTACTCTTTAGGTGATTATGTCTTATTTTAAGTGTGATGAGATATTTCAACTAGTAATGAGAAAAATACACTTTGTAAGATTTTGTTTTTTTCCAGCGTACACATTGTGGGGTTTATTTAACAGAACCTATTTCATCACCAGAGTACCTAAAATACACCAATGCAATGTGATTAAAAACCCTGATAACCACTGAGTACAAAGAACAAATCTGATTGACAGATCTCAACTGCTTTTGTAATTTTTTTTTTTTTTTTTAATTAATTGTAAAGACACTTCGTGGACACCCTGTATATGTTTTTTTGCAGTAGACTGTGTGTGCTTCCTCAAATTCAAGGAAAACTCTGTAATAATCTAAAATTATATGAATATGAATGCGCAATTTAGACAAATGTATAATATAAATAGTTTGTGATATGATATACAATTAAACCACAATGAGTATCATTATACCTTTTTCACGCAGCCGTACCTACGCCTACCCGACAGTTCTGTATGTTTTCATTTCCATAGAGATGACTGATTAAGACGAGAACCTATTGATCCAAATGATGCAACACAGTGCACGTCCGTCCGGCGAGATATCAGACTGCCCACTCGTCTCTAACGCACACACACGCGCGCACACACACACACACACACACACACACACACACACCTTCACAGTCTCCTCTGCTTCCTGTTCTCTCACAGGCTGTCACCCTCACGAGTTGTGGTGCAGCGAGAGGGGGTGACATGGACACACACACACACACACACACACACACACACACACACACACACACACACACACACACACACACACACACACACACACCAGTTCATTTCTCACAAGGCTTTTTCTGTCTCTCCCACACCTCCTCCTCCTCCTCCTCCTCCTCCTCCTCCTCTCTGTCTCTCACACTAGCTGTCACACTCAGGGTTCATTTGTGGGTTAGCTGGCACAGTTGCCACTTATTGGATTTCATGTTGACTCTCTGACTCATTTCTATTTTTATTTTCGTCAGTATTACAATTTTTTTGTTAATACGATACATGAAGGGAGAAGCAAAACACCGTGTCGTACAAAAAAGGTTTGAAAAAGACACGGTTTCTGTCTTTCTTCTGACGATGCTACAGCACGGCTATTCCTGACTTCTGAGCAGAAGAGGAATAACATGGGTTTATCACAATATTAATTGGGGCATAAACAACCTTTTCAACTCCAGCCCTGGTCTTAACACAACCACACGATAACTTAAGCCGTTTTTTTTTTTTTTTTTCCACAGCTTTATAAAAACAAAGACTCTCCCACGTACAAAAACCACACAAACACTTCCTTTGTCAGTTTCATATAAATTCTTGAGCCGGTGGAAATGACACATCGGTGTGTGATTAAGGTGGTAATGCCACTGAGGCTGCAGTCTGCTCTGTGGTAGACGGGTATCTGTCATCCACAGTTGTTTGTATGCTGCTAGAGACCCATCACTTTTAGTTGATTAAATCCCCACAGCCATCTTATCTGGAAGCAGCAGGACAGGTATATGAGCCACACTGGCCATCATTAATATGAGGGATGGGCTGCACGATTCAAAGAGCCACCCATCACTAATTATATACAGTACGCATCACTTCCTGTGTGGGAATCATCACCAGAGGAAGGTAAAAAGCAAATAACATTTTTTCCTTTTGTCTGCTAAACTAATATATTTTTCTTTTTTAGAATTGTACCCAGAACAGCACAGCATACCATCTCATTTTAGAATAACCTAATTGCAAACTGCCTCTAATGGGAATAGAGAAGGGTGATATAAAGGTGACTGATATAAGCCTTTAAAGGAGGATGTGAAGAGTGATGTGTCTGTTTATTGTCGTAGGTAAGCGACAGAGTGCTCAAACAAGAAAAATAATTGGGAACAGCACAAGTTTTCTTATCATTACTTTCGAGTAACTCAGAGTTCAGCTGCAAAAATACAATATGTGTATGCCCTGTCGTATAGGAATGCATAGCGGCTAAAATTTGCTTAGAGGTCTTATTTATGTCTTTGTGCATAAGAAATCAATATGAGTGAATTCCCAAAGGAACTTTGTGTTGGTAAATGCAAGTTATGCAAATTTACAGGATTTCAGTTCTGTTGCAACATGTTGATGGTCATATGAACTATGTTTTCAGCTCAAAAATGTCCAATTTCATCCCAATTAATGCTATATTTTCATGTCACAAATGGCCAAGTTATATTTGAACTGAATTTACCTGACAAACAAATATTCTATTCTTTTAGATTCCCCAGTTTTTCTTACAAGATTATATACTACATATCACATGTTTTATTTTTACAGGTTGCAATATGGAGTATGGTGCTGATCCATCCTGCTTATGTTACGCCAATACATACATTAAGAATGTCACATGTCACTTTTTAAATCAACAGTTTTCTAATAACAAGCATTTTTATAAAGAAATAACAATTCTGTATTGTTATTTACTCTTTAGTATGATGATAAACTATACAATAAATAATTCTGATCCTAGTTTTTGCACAGGGATCATTTGTGTAAACGGTGACATGGCTGCCGAGCATCAGTATGATGGGATCTGTAACAACCATGTCACATCCGTCCACTGCCACATTTTGTGTTTTTGTGTCAGCTGTTATTGTTTTAGATCCACAATACTAACATTTATGAATAAGAGGAGAATTAGCAATAGTAAGTATATAAGTTTTTTAATAATAAAGTACTGGTACTGACCAGAGCATCATGGGTAATGTCACGTCCGTCCACCAGCAAAAGTTTTCACATACACGTGCTATTCAAAATCCAATATTTCTGAAAATATAGCTTCCACTGTCAAATAATGTCAGTAGTCTGTGCACAAATGTATTAGCATTATTTCAACACAGTTCTATGCATTTCTTACAACTTTTTTTTTTTTTTGACAAAAATGGTCACTTATTTGACTGCCTAAGTAAATTTTAGCCAATAGAAATGTCAGTAGGACTCAGTATTGGTCTTTATGGCTACGTTCAGACAGCATGTCTTAGTGCACAGTTAAGATTTTTATTGTGTGCTCATTCATATTACACATTAAATGCGACTTCTATCAGTTTTGGGTATGAACTGAATCTGACCCTGAAGTGACCCACATGCGCAAAAGAGGTCCTGATGTAATACGTGACCACGCAAGAATGCAAAATTGTTATGTTTGTCGCATTTCAATGATGTAAAGGTCGGATAAATGCGACGTGGCTGTTCAGACTGAAGTCGCATTGCAAAATATCAGAAACATATCAGATTTTGGACCACATATTAGACTTGGACCGATTACAATTTTTTGTGCCGATCCAGATTTCCGATTTGCAGGGTGCTTGGACGGCCGATGTCAATATTGGCCAATTCCGGTCTAATTTTTTCCAAACACAGCACCAAAGATATTGCAATGTAACTTTTGTATTAGACCATTTATTTTGAAAATAGAGGAAAAGTGTGCAAAAAGGTGCCAGGTGTTCTGTATGAAAACAGGTGTACTGATTGAAACGCCTGGTTTTTAGTGAGTCCCGTATCATACCAGCAGCTGAAAATTATCATATTTGAAGGAAAATTATCATACACACCCAATTTTTATTCTGACATGGCTCAGACCATCTGCTTTAGTAACACAATCATAGACCATACATAGCACACGCTGCAACCCACTTTGACTTTTAAATAATCTAAACTAATTAACACCATTTATACATCCACCACTTCTACAGGCTTTGGGCTGGATCAAGGTGTTACCTCACGAGTAGAGAGGCACGAGGGAGTATGAATAAAAGTTTCACTTTCACTTTGTATGGTGTGCATGTACTCAGTGTGAAGAGTTGCACGACTGTGAGCGGCGTGGACTCTGTGTGCACTGCCTGTGGACGTTTGAGGTTTCATAGTCGAGCGTACCAATTTCACATATAAAACAGGTCGATGTGAAGACTTCCTAATGAGCAGTTTATTGTGCAACACCGAGTACATGTACATGGAGTGTGCGTGGTCATAAAAACTTAGCATTGCATGAACATGTCCAGTGGACGACCGCTTTGGGAGTCAAGTACGCCGAACTCTGTGGGGGCCTTGAGGTACACAGAACTGTGTAACCCCCCCCACACACACACACACCGTCACCACTTCCATCAATGACATGTGCCCCCTTAAAGCTATACCATATGATGTGACATTTTTACACTTTTCTTTTGTCATCTTAAAATGCTCCTAATAAGCGTATGTCAAACTAAAATGTAAAAGAAATCCACCAGGTATTGAAACTCAAAGATGTTTAATTCTCATATATTGCTCATATTTCTGATAAAATTCTGACCAATCATTTTATTTGGTCCGAATGAAATAATTGGCCAAACCTGGCTGAGCCTCCTGTCAATCACCCATTATGGCCATCCAGCATCCAATCCATTATCGCCGTCTCTGCATCCGATATGTGTCCCTCTGAATCTGACGCTTCACTGGCGCTGCTTCTCCTGTCACTGACCACAGTCTCCTGTCTAGGATGTGTATGGATAACACTCAAATGCACATGTGGAAGGGAAAAAACGGATTTATGAACAGAAACAACAACTAAGGGGAACAAACAGGAGTCCGATGAATGAAGGATGGAGATAAAAGTCCAGTAGTCTGGTGTACTGGAATAAACAGGTCTGCACAAAGCTCAGCTTTTATGACCACGGGATGTAGGATTATGTAGGATGATAAATGTAGGGACTATGAAACCTCAACTGTCCATGGAAAATTTGCGGAGGCCACACAGTCACAGTGCACGCGCCCATCGCCTGGGCACCTCATCTCCCAAGTGATGAGAAGACACTGACCCAGCGCTGCACAGACCAGACCCTTAAATACAGGGTCTACTGATGAACCAGGAGCTGCGGCAGGTGGATGATGTGTCTGATTACTGAGGGAGGGGTCCGCGGACACACCGAAGCAGACCGGACCTCCACCTCCATCTCCACTTCCTCCTCTGCTTTCACCGCGTGCATCAGGGGAGAGGAGGGGAGCGTCAGAGCTCAGGCAGGGGGAAGCGGGCGGGGCTTTGGAGGGAGGCGGGTTGTTCATGTTCAAATTTTTACTAAGTGCTGTGAGAAATGCCACATCGGTAGGTATAGCTTTAACATTCCTGATTGTCACCTCATATGTAACTATCTGGAACCAGTCCCAAGTCTGGCTATGCAGCGCAGCAGGAATGTGACCTGTGCTCAAAATCGGTCAATTTCAGACTGACTGGCCGGTCGCCGGTCATGGCTGACCACATGAAAATCAGCCAATTTCTGAGCAAGGCCAATTAATCGGTGCAAGTCTACCACATATGAAAGTGGTCTGGGTGGGATTTGAAAAAAGCAGATTTGTGCTGTTCAAACTGTCTTTAACAGATCAGACACAGGTCGCATATGGGCGAAAACATCTGATTTGGACCACATTTGCCTGCAGTCTGAAAAGAGCCTATGACTTACATCATCAATCAAATTTTATTTATATAGTGTCAAGTCTTAACAAAAGTTATCTCATAACACTTTATATATCAAGTTGGTCGAAACCAGACTATAAGCCAATAATCATCGTCATTTCACCAATGGCAGTAACCAGCAGTTATCTGTTGTGTTTGTATGATAAGTGTGTTTGATTGAGTTTGTCCTCATCGTAAAAATACTGTGATTATGTCTTTATGGATTTCAAAACCTAGTCCAAACTGACAAACTTTATGTCTTGTGTGCTGGAAAATCACTGGGGCCTTTTTTCAAGCATTTGAGAGTCACAGCTCTACTCACAGACCGACGCTCGACCAATTCACTGCCAATGAAGATACTTAGGATCAGCGTTGCTACAACAATGATACATCGAGGACAGTTCCTGATTCAGTGGGTACATTTTATAGACAACATCAGTCCCAGGATTATAAGTACAGGATTGGCTCTGACCACTGAGGAAAATCACCTTACCCATTTTTCAGCCAATCACACAGCAGCATACAGAGGAGGTCAAAAATGGTCACAATTCAGTGGTTATCAGCATGCCTTGAGCTGTTACAGTTAACTCAGCGAGAAATGATTGATCAAAGAAGTATTTATTAAAAAAACATAAAATAAGTGTAAAGTTTTCATTGATGCTGAGTATAGTTTCACATACCCAGACCACAGTTGTTGCCCCCGCAGTAATGTTTTTCGCTAAGCTTTTTTAGCTTCGTGCCAGTGCTGTAGATTGGTCTGGCCCCCTCGACCCTGGAACAAAGGTAAAAGTTCTCTGGGTTGTTTGGTTAGTTCTTGAGAGGCACTGAGAGCAGGATGCTGCAAGAGTGCATCTGTAAAATAGTGTTGGGAGAGTTTGTTTTCATTGACTGTTCGCCTGAGGAAGTGCATCATAGTTTCAAAAATACTAAATTTATACAAAAGAAAACGGAGCAAAAAAAAATGTCTTTGTCAAACTTACTATCTTCAGGGCACATTTGCAGCTCAAAGGTTGTTGTTCTTTCATGTACGTTGAAGACTTTCAAAGTGATAACACACAGAACAGAAAGAAGGAGAATGACAATCCCACCACTGTACAACAGAAATATTCCCCCCTTACACCAGCAGAATACAGACACTGATCCAGACCAACAGACAGCTGGAGCTCCTGCAAGGTTAGGTACTAGGGTGACCAGGTGCTTACGAGTCACATGTGGGACAAAGAGTGTGTTTGTGTGGGACAATGTGGGACACGTAACCGTAATGCTGGAACAAAGTCTAGACTTTTAAACAATGTGCATCTTATTGTCGAGCTTATAAATATGAATAACAACAATTTAATTTGGTTGCACACAATATGCATATTTTTGCACTGGGCATTTATTTTTTTGCTTTTTCTGCACAGGTTTCAACAACTTTTTTTGCTTGTTAAACCAAAACAAAAAATCTACTTGTAAAAACTCAAAAAAAGAAACCTCAAGTTTCAAATATTGTAATTAAATACTTTTAGAAAATCAGCTTTTTTTTTTTTTTAATTTGAGTATATGTTCTCAACCCTCAAAGGTAAATTAATCTATGTGCAATAAAACAAATAGGCCTAACTGACAACATTCTAACAGCTGTTTCCACTTCCAGACAACCTAAAAAATACTTGGACCAAAAACCTTTGTGCATCCAAACACAGAACAGTATAACATTTTGTGTTCTACCACAGTAATAAAAATAGAAAATACAGTAAATATCCTGTGGAATTTTGTCAAAAAATACATACACTACCAGTCAGAAGTTTGGACTCACCTGGTTTTTCTTTATTGTCATGACTATTTACATTGTAGATTCTCACTGAAGGCATCGAAACTGTGAATGAACACATACGGAGTTACGTAGTTAAAAAAAAGTATGACATGACTCAAAGTATATTTACCTCCACCAAGGAGGTTATGTTTTTGCCAGGGTTTGTTTGTCTGTCTGTTTGTTTGTCTGTCCGTTAGTGTGCAACATAACTCAAAAAGTTATGGACAGATTTTGATGAAATTTTCAGGGTTTGTTGGAAATGGGATAAGGAAGAAATGATTAAATTTTGGGGGTGATCCGGAAGAAATCCTGGATTCTGGATCACTTTGAAATTTTCGTTAACATTGTGGTAAATGGGGCCAAAATTTTCGTTTCCCAATATCTCGCTTAATTATTGACCAAAACTCATGAAATTTAACTCAGGAATTGACAATGGGGTCCTCTATCACATTTCAAAGGCTGATCCGGATCTGATCCAGAAGGCAGATTTTATCTCAATTTATATAAAAAATGGGGGTGCCCTTACTTTTTGGCCTACTTTTTGGATAAAAATTTCAGGAAATGTTGATACTGGCACAAGGAACAAATGATTAAATTTTGGTGGTGATCGGGGGTGGGGGGGCCCACGGGGGGGCCCACTGATCAGTCTTGGCGGAGGTCTGCGCTCTCCGAGTGCTTCTAGTTTATATTTAGATTCTATAAAATAGCCACATTTTGCTTTTATTACTGCTTTGCCCATTCTTGGCATTCTCTCGATGAGCTTCATGAGGTAGTCACCTGAAATGTTTTCCAAAAGTCTTGAAGGAGTTCCCAGTGATGCTGAGCACTTGTTGGCCGTCTGCGGTCCATCTTATGCCATTTAAATGAGAAGGTGAGTCCAAACTTTTGACTGGTAGTGTATCCACATACTTAACAAAAGCATATTGGTTTGTTTGTTGTCTCTCAGTTCAAACTCCAAACTTAAAAATAGTTAAAGGGAATATGGATCAGATCTAACCAAACATCACATTCTGGACATACAGTGTTTTGTTTCAGGTCATACTCTCCTCCATGCACGATGGAGAAATAAGTTTGACAAAGTTCGCAGAATACCCTCTGTGAATCATCCCCCACCACTTTCACTCATATATAAACATTTTCCCATTCTTTTCAGTTGCTGCATTTTCTTTTTTTGCATGGAGTTTCCATGATTTCCGCAAATATTTGCATACTGGTGTCTGAGGCTTTTTCCTTTGTTTTCTGTGTGTCAGTGGGCAGAGCTCAGGAGGACGTCGGTGACAGGTTAATGGACTCCTGACCCCACGTGTATGTTAGTTGATTGACAGCGGACACAGCCAATGGCGATAGCGCTGTCTCCGCTGTAAAATGAAAGTTGTGTTTGGAGAAAGGCGACTGTCCTGCACTTTGGACAGACAGAGCCAATCAAATGTGGGACATACGTGGATCTGAACAGAAGTTTCATAAAGTGTGGAAATCTTTTGTAATCTTCTTTGACAATCCTATGACGCATGTACAAGGCCCTTAACAAGTCAAGATGTATTTGTATGTAACACTTTGATATGTGACTTTATTTATATTTACAGTGCCATATTGTATATGCATATAGATCGGTGACAGCAAGGGGTTTGGGAGGGTTAAATGGGTTTTGTTTGATTTTTTTTATTATTTTTTTTTTATTATATTTTTTTTATTTTATTTTATTTTTATTTATTTATTTATTTATTTTTAATTTTTTTTTTTTTTATGTTTGAATGCCTGTGTGTATTCTGTATTTGAAATTTAAGAAATATATCTAAACACAGAAAAAAAAAAAAAAAATGTGGGACATTGTCTCAATTTGCGGGACGTGGAAAAAATGCTCATAATGCTGTGCAGTCCCACACAAACCTGGTCACCCTATTAGGTACTGACGCCAGAAAATATAGAGTACTGAGGGCTCACCTCTGTGCATCATTAGGTGAGTAAAAACAGTAATCCACTACGAGTTCAGCTTCTTTCATAAATTAACTACAAGCACATGTCGTCACATGGATGTCTTATTATGATTGACTCCCGATATTGAGTTCTGTGTCATCTTGGCTGAAATAAAGAAATAAGAACTTTTACTAACAACATATGAGTGAGAAGTTACAGAAATGTCCTTCACGCACACACCCGGTGTTATGGACAGTCCATGTTACTGTCTCCTAAAGAGTTTTCACTACTATCACCATTATAATGTAAAAAAAAAAATCCTCTCCACACAGTACTGCAGTTTAGACCACTTCGAAGTTGACGTCACGGTCTACGTCACTGCAGTTGCCCACGCAATCTGATGGTAGAAAAACACTGTATATCAATGGAGGTACACTGAGAGATCGGAGAGAATAGAGAGAAAAGAGGAAATATGTGTTGTTATGCTGTAGGTTGTCAGAATAGAAATGCTAAGATAAGCAACCTTCACTTTTACTGAATAGCGTCGTTAAAGACGCCATTTGAGTCAAACCGTAGACACTTATGGTTGCAAGCCATTAAACGGACGGACTGGACCGATGAAATCATCCAGAATTGTGGGCTCTGCAGTGTTTATTTCATATCAGTATATACATTAAACTATACTTACCCAGCCATGCAAGTGCAGTTGGCTGTTAGTATAGAGTTGGTCCACTTCTCGATGATTGCCCACGTCTTGTAAAACTGCGTTTTATGTCCTTGTCACTGACTAGGCAGCACGTCAGCCCTCAACACACAAAAACCATCACACAAATCTTGGTATTCAATATCCTGGGCATGACCGCAAAGTACAGAGTTTGTTGTATATTCCAACCTGTTGTGTGTTCTTTGTGCTCTTAAACTGAAGGGTTAAACAGGATGTTCACTAATAGAGTGACATGGGCTGCATATGTGTTTTTTTTTTCCTGTGAATTTTGCGAGTTACCACAGTATTCCTACCCTTAAAATGTCCAGTGCAACAAAGTTATAGACATTGAGGGATTTGTCGGCCTTGAGCTTTTCTTTTGTGTAAACACTGGGTTTTTCAACAAGATATAAAAAGCAGAGGCGATTTCTCATAGACTGCAAGGGAAGCTCAGCTTCCCCTAAAATTACGAAAATTAAATGGTCAAATATGTACAGTTGTGTTGACATTTTATTGACTACAAATGTGTTAGAACACGTTCATCTCACAGACGAGTTCGTTCAGAATCACCTTTATCACAAATCAGCGGACTCAATGTTGTTCACTTCTCATACATTCCCGTTGCGCTGTTTTCTCATTCGATCTCTGCTCAGTGCACTTGCCCGTAGACGCTCAGCGTCCATGCACTTCAATGGGACTGAGTGGAACAGTTTTTTTCATTGCCTCAAAACTGGACGGTAATTGGATAAATGCCACAATGTTGTCCTGCCCCCGGACGCTCAGTGTCTCTGGGGGTGAATGGAGCTGTGGGCGGAGCTCGGCTGGGCTGGACACTGGGCTTCCACATCCTGATTGGAAGATCAGTTGAAAAGCTGAATCCCGTTTGATTGACAGCTATTTTGAGATCTACTCCTTCACTTGACAGAGCTCAGTTTAATACCGTCGCACATTCTGCTGTGAAATCGAGAGAGAAACCACTATCAAATTGCTTGTTCATTTCTTGCACTGTAAATAAAACACACTCATTGGACTTCCTTGTTTAAATTTAACATAATTTCAGAGTTATCTTGTTTCAGTTACATAATTTAATAATTTCTTGTTCGAGTTTAATGTTGTTTTGTAGATAGTTAAATCAATCATACTGTTGGCTAGGTCAGGGTGAATTAGCTATCAAGTCCCTGGAAAAGACGCCTACTTGGTACGATAAGGTCACTGAGCATTTTCTTAAAAAGGAACGGAGGGCCGAATTTATGTTTAAATAACTTGACAATTTTTATGATGTAAGCCAACAATGTGCTTCCCCTCTCTGAAAGACGAGCAGCCGCCACTGATAAAAAGATATTCGACCCCCGTAGCTTCGGTCATTTGGTCGGCTCTGTGGACAGTGAGTTTGGATCAGGAAACCTTGCTCCGCTGCTAATGGTCCACTTAACTTTGCAAGACACCTTGTCTCTCGTTGACAGACCATTAAACTAATCAGGGAAGGCCTCTCTTTCTTCCATTACTCTGCTTCTCTCCTGATTTTCACACTCCTGACACCGGCTTCCATGTATTGTTGACACCACAACTGTCACTTTCTGCCACCAGTTAGGCCCCGCCCACAAAATGCATCATCACTGTTTACCAACATCGAAATGGTCTATAAACAAAGGTACACTGCAAATTATTTGGTTCTTACCAAGATAAAAAAAACAACAACTTAGATTTAGAAGTGTTAGATAATTGATCTTGTTAAGAGTTAATTTCTTATTTTAAGCGTTCATACATCTGTAGACATACTTATTTCTAGATTTAACAATCTTAATCTTGTCAAGTGAAATTATCTTGCTGCGTGGACAGATATTTCACTTGTTTTGAGTACCCTTTTCCTCAGATTTAGTGTTTTTATCCTGTTTTTAGACACCCCTTTTTGCAGTGCAGCAAATCAATAGCCTCACAGCATAATGGCCTAAGTCATACACTATGTCGACAAAAGTATGCGGACATGTTGACTTTTTTTTTTTTTTTTTTTGCTTAATTCAAGATTTTTTTGCTTAATTCAAGCAAAACAAAAAAACAAAAAAAAACTGCCAATGGAACAAGTGAAAATTATCTTGGTAAGATTTCTTGAAATAAGATTTTCAATATCTATTGTCTAAAAATAAGTTCTTATATCTCGCTGAAAAGTTACTCTTTAGGTGATTATGTCTTATTTTAAGTGTGATGAGATATTTTGACTAGAAATGAGAAAAATACACTTGGCAACATTTAAATTTTTTGCTGTTTATCTGTCAGTATTTGCTAATACAGTAACTGCCAATATTGGTATCCGCATTAAGATGCCTTTTCACCAACGGCAGAACCAGATATTTATCTATCATATTATATATTGTCATGTTTTTCATGTGAATCTATGTTTGAATATTTGTTTATTCAAAATGTAAAAACATTAAAACAGTAACTATTGAATATTTACATAATGAAGGTCTCTTGTTTAAAGGAAGTAAAATTAACAAGAAAAAATTGAAGAAAGAATTGAAGAAAAAAATATCCATTTACAGGGAAATGTAAATGTAAATTACCTGGAACACACATCCAATTTAAGATCAAACACATTTCATCAACATACTCAAGTGAGTATGGCTCTCAGCACATGTTTCCTGAATCCCATGTGGATTTATTTTTGTGATTTTTGTTGCCATGTGCAGCAGCAAAGAGAAAAATCAAACATTTCATGAGTTGGATATGTTGAATTCGACTGTGCTTTACAAAAAACTGCAGCAAAAACCACAATACCCACAAACAAGTGAAGAAGAGCAAGGCCAAATCAAGATCAGTCGCCTCTTACAGAGAAAAAAAGTTGCTCTATTTCCCATAATAGATGCCACCCACGCCTATAAACACAAGCTTGTGATCACAACAGCATCGCTAATGACAAACTACATCCTGCCACACCTTTATTAACTCGCACCACAACAGAACCAACCAACGAAGACAAACACCAGGCCTTTGAACTGCAACACACTTGTCACCCCATCTCAGCCTCTCCCTGAGGCTTTGAGCTTTGCCACTGTGATGTACTGTACCCTCCCCGGCCAGATGAGGGTATTAGCAGCAGGAATAATTAGGCCAGATGTCTTGTTCTGGGACGGAGATACCCAGCTTTTCCCTGAGAGTTCGACGAAAGAGGGAGTCCTCGAGAGATGCAAACACAGGACGGTCAAAGGCAAAGGGGGGGGGCAGGAGAGGAGGGGGGGGGGGAGAGGAGAGGAGAGGAGAGGGGGGGAGGAGAGGAGAGGAGACCTAGATATTACTGTGGGCCCTGCAGTAATGTTTTTCAATGTCTGAACCACTTAGTGAATGACAGAGAGACAGACACAGAAAAAGGGGAGTGGGAATGACACATACCACATCTTTCCGACTCTAATGCAGCAGAGACGGCAGCAGCGCTGTTGAAAAGCACATGAAGCCCCAAGGCAGCTTCCTGGTGCTTGGTAATCTTCTTCAAATCTCATCCCTAATGCTCACTCACACCCAAACACCCATCTGAAATGTTCTTTAAAAAAAGGCAGACCAACTGCCTCAATGTCTGTCTGTCTGTCTGTCTGCCTGTCTGTCTGCCTGTCTTTATGTCTCAGCCTGTCTTTCTGTATGTATGTATGTCTGCCTGTCTATCTGTCTGTTTGTCTGTCTGCCTACCTGTCTGTATGTATGTCCGTCAGCCTGTATGTCTGTCTGTCTGTCTATCTATCTGTCTGTCTGCCTGTAGGTCTGTCTATCTGTCTGTTTGTCTGTTTATCTGTCTGTCTGTCTATCTGTATCTGTCTGTCTGTTTATTTGTCTGTCTATCTGTCTGTCTGTATGTATGTATGTCTGCCTGTCTATCTGTCTGTTTGTCTGTCTGCCTACCTGTCTGTATGTATGTCTGTCAGCCAGTATGTCTGTCTGTCTATCTATCTGTCTGTCTGTCTGTCTATCTATCTGTCTGTCTATCTATCTATCTATCTATCTATCTGCTTGTATGTCTGTCTGTCTGTCTATCTATCTATCTATCTATCTATCTATCTATCTATCTATCTATCTGCTTGTATGTCTGTCTATCTGTCTGTCTGTTTATCTGTCTGTCTATCTGTATCTGTCTGTCTGTCTGTCTGTCTGTCTGTCTATCTATCTATCTATCTATCTGTTTGTTTGTCTATCTGCCTGCCTGCCTGCCTGCCTGCCTGCCTGTCTGTCTGTCTGTCTGGCCTGGTGACTGACTGACCATCTAATTGACTGTGTGAGTCAAATCAATGTTGCGAACTGGACGTGCTTTTCAGCTCCACTAACAGTACATCGGTTCAGTAAGAGTTCAACATGCCACAGTAAATGGTGTGGGGGAGTTTGTGTGTGGCTCAGCTGGTACAGCACAGTTAAAACAAAGCCACGTAAAGCGGCCGTTTTAATGACACGTGGAGCTAAAACGTGAAGGATGCAAAAGAATTGTGTGGAAGAAAATCAAAAATCCTCCAGACTGAATAACACGACCACTGATAATCATATAAATTAACCCTGGTAGCTGTAGCAATGTCTATTAACACTCTGTACGACAGTAAATAAAAGGAAATAAACTATTCAGCAAACACTCCTGTCATCATTATCACTGTATGTTAGAAAGAAAGAGCGATAAACATGAAAATTAAGACAAATACTGTTGCATGGCCTAATCTGTAGCTAATAATCACACATTTACAGATAGTAGAACTTAGTGGCCTTGGTTAGCCATGATGGTGAAGAAGCATTCAGCTCTACTGAAATACAACACTGTCTAAAATGCAGACATGTTTTAAATTCTGGTAGTGGCCTTATTCTCACTGTTAAGTCTTAAAGGTAGGGTAGGAGGTGTTTTCCTGGAGCATTTTTTACTGTATTGCTTAATATCCCCTTCACACCCCAATTGCAACCAATTAATTAAATGCTGTAACACAAAAATAAAAAATTTTAGTCACCTGTGGGACGAACAGAACTGAAAAAACACCATCCAATCATTTTAACTGGCCCATCGAAATGATTGAATGGTGATATGTCTATCAAACTCAACTGCCATTTGTCCCTCCCCCCTCCTCCCTCTGTGAGTACAATCCGGTACTCTGGAGGCGTGGCTTCAGGGGGAAGTCTGAAGAAAGGGCTTTGAACTTTTGAACTGTGCATTTTCAAAATGTAGCTTGCTCAAACTGTTTTTCCAGGATCTCCTACCCTACCTTTAATTATTAGTGCACTGTATGTGTTGTGCTATGTAATTGTGGAGCAATACACTATATTTCAATCATTTTAATAATTCTTTAATAATATTTTCCACTGTTATTATTTAAGCTCTTTTTGTTTTTTCCAGATGTTTTTTTTTTGTACTTTTTTTTTCTTGATATGTTCTTTTTACTTTTCTTTTACTATTGTGTGAAATGTGCTACATACTATATACAGGTGTTGGACAAAATAATGGAAACACCTTCACCTCAAGATGATAATGCCCCAATCCATACAGCTAGAATTGTTAAAGAATGGCATGAGGAACATTCTAATGAAGTTGAGCATCTCGTATGGCCGGCACAGTCCCCAGACCTCAACATTATTGAGCATTTATGGTCAGTTTTAGAGATTCAAGTAAGACGTCGATTTCCTCCGCCATTGTCTCTAAAAGAGTTGGAGGGTATTCTAACTGAAGAATGGCTTAAAATTCCTTTGGAAACAATTCACAAGTTGTATGAATCAATACCTCGGAGAATTGAGGCTGTAATTGCCGCAAAAGGTGGACCTACACCATATTACATTATATTTTGTTGATTTTTTAAGGTGTTTCCATTATTTTGTCCAACCCCTGTATACTCTAAATAGAGGGCGTTACTTAAAAGAGTGATATTTTGTTTTTTAAAATGGAATTATGCATTTCAGAATATGTCCCTGTGGTCTACATAAACTGCAAATGTTCTGCTTGGGTCTGAATTCTTCATTAATTCAACTCCACAGGTCCATTGTCAACCCTATTTCTGAGTAATGACACAAGAAAGGTGGTTTGGAGCGCTGGCCCTTTAAATGCACATGAGTCACTTCAGGCCCCGCCCCCTCCAGGTTGTTGGCTGTACTGCTCTGTCCCATTCAACCAACAACTGAACATTTTAGGTAATCAGCTCGAAGTTTGGACATATTTTCAGTTTTTACTACAACCGCTGCTGCTGATAAACAATTATGTCGTACTTTGAGAAATGTTTGTCGGAAGTCTGGACCTTATATGTGCAAATGTTGTGACATAACTAGTTATAAAACATAACAAATTAAGAAGGGTTGTAGAAAATGAGTTGGAGAAATCCACTTTTGCCAGAATGAATGTAAACATAGTTTTTGCAGCACCCGGAGGGTTCAAAATCAAACTGTTTGAACTATTAGGGTCCAAATACACAAATAAAGGAACTAAAAGATAAAAGTGGGTTTAGCAAAATACGACCCCTTTAATAAGCCTATTTCTATCTATATGCATGTTGCAGCAGCAGGGTGGTGGGCTCATTGTCATTCAGGTGTATTTTTTAAAAGTCTCACGTATAGAAATGACGTTGTTTAAACAGTGCAAAGGAACGACAACCTTGAAAATTCTCTGAAGGAAGGACTCAGTCCTCTGTAGGATCCTGGTCATTGGATCAGGCCTTTGGAGAAACCTGATGATGTAGCATTATGTAAATGAAGCCTTGAAGGATCCTTACTTCAATACCTATGCAGAGTACAGCTGTTCTACACACCGTGACACATTTGCAAATGGCGGCAGAGCTGCTCCCTTCAGATAGGCATCCACTTCATTTTTCTTGGCTTGTTGAAATTTCTTGTTGCAGAGACTGTGAGAGTGGTGCCTCTCAGTGTGGCCCTTCAGAGCCACTAACCCTTTTCATAAGAGTCTGTTTAGTAGAGTTCAGTGTCGAATTGATCAATGTCCGCTGACTGAGATGGGGTTCAGGTGTGGTCTGTTGGCTATAAACTCAGGGTACGTTTACACGGCAACACTCCGCAAAGATTTCTCCTTTGCGTTATAAAATCATTCCGCGTTAAGACGAAGCCGCTATGATAACGATCTGCGTTAACATGAGTCCGCGAGGACGGCTGAATACGCAGTAGTGGCCATGCCAGACCAGTAGCTGGCGATGTAGAGCTGTAGTGAAACAGTGGCAGTAAAACACATGCCTGCACACAAACGATTTCCGGTTTAGACAGCCTTTAAATGAGGAGAAGAAGAAGAAGAGGCGGACAACATCATTTACAACCATCAATGGTGAGTGGTCGAACAAAGACGCAGGACTTCTTTGTCTGGACAGATGAGCTGAGCACAGTTAGCAGCACGTATGTTGTTCTGAAACTGGTCATTGTTGTTGTGGTTGTTCCTTCTTTTTCTGCAGTGTCATAGAGGCTGGCAAACCAGCTTGGAGGCGCATTACCGCCACCAACTGGCCTGGAGTGGGTTAACTGGCAGTTCTTGGCTGCGTGCGCATGCGGTGACGTCATATTTTACCCCAGAACGTTCCGATTCGCGTTAACACGGAGCTGAAATGCGGAGTGTATCGATAACATTCGACCCTGGTATCAAAAGTTTCCGGATTCAGGCACTCTAGGCACCGTTTCCATGTTAACAGAAGGCTAATCCGCGATGAAATCTTCCCGGAGTCAACTGAATCCTACGCCGTGTAAACGGCCCCTCAAATAGTCACATTTTATTGAAGTATTCACATACAGCCTACTCATTTAACCCACACTATTTGTAATAGACTTGATAATGTCATCATTACTCATTTATCCATGCAGTTATAATAGTGTTTTTTATATAGTTAATGGATGGTAGAGGTTTCTATTATTGGTACTAACAGCTGCAGTAGTTGTATATCCAGGCAGTGATTTGTCAAAAAAACAGAAAGGGGATGTTTTGGGGTTTTTTGTCAGAGCTCGGGGGGGTGTCCATAACTAACGCTGGCGTGAAATGAAAGTGCAGCTTTACATACTTTCAACATCCAACTCTCAGTTTCTATTCCTTTATTATACAGCGGATCTTACATGACATTTTCACAACTTCTAACCTGTATCCACTGGACCCCCTCCACTGCACTATGGGCCCCCCACAAATGCTGGGCCCCATGAATTTGTCACACACACCCCCTCCCGGCCTTTTACAGTGCCCTAGTGCATGGGGACGAATTCTGAGAATGCCAACAGTTTGGTTCAGGTGAACGTTAGTGCCAGTAATGTTATTTGCATTGGTTGGTTGTCCCCCCCCCCAGGATGAAATTCGTTGAGCAGAAATAGGGATGTAAAAACCAGAGGGGGGGTTGATCCCTCCCATCCCCCCCAACAAATCATGCCCTGAGTATATCCACTGTTAGTATTTGGAGTGGTAGTGATAACAGTTATGGGTATTTGTACTAGTTATTGGTAGTTATACTTACAACAGCAATTCTAGTTTTTAACACTTATAGTTCAGTTTACTGTGCATTCATCTCTCTCTCTCTCCCTCTCTCTTTCTCTCTCTCTCTTTCTCACCCCAACTGGTAAAGTCAAACATCCATCTTCCAGAGTCGTGGTCTGGTCTGGGTTAGACCTCCTCTAAATGTAAAGTGTCATGAGATAACCTTTGCTATGATGTGGAGCTACAGAATATTAATGAAATTTGATTGACTGATTGATTGAGCAATTCAACATGTGTCACATGGGGGCTTTTCCAGTTGTGTTTGTTTTACTTTTTTTTTTTTTTTTTTTTACTTTTTATTTAGATTTTTGCACAATATACAGGGTGGGGAAGCAAAATTTACAATATTTTGAGGCAGGGATTGAAAGACAGTGTATGACCAATTAGTTTATTGAAAGTCATGAGAATTTATTTGCCACAAGAAAATTGACATAATAGAAAATGTTTTTATTCTGTGTCCTCCTTCTTTCTCAATAACTGCCTTCACACGCTTCCTGAAACTTGTGCAAGTGTTCCTCAAATATTCGGGTGACAACTTCTCCCATTCTTCTTTAATAGTATCTTCCAGACTTTCTCATAATAGTTTTGCTCATAGTCATTCTCTTCTTTCCATTATAAACAGTCTTTATGGAAACTCCAACTATTTTTGAAATCTCCTTTGGTGTGACGAGTGCATTCAGCAAATCACACACTCTTTGACGTTTGCTTTCCTGATTACTCATATGGGCAAAAGTTTCTGAAAAGGTATGGATAATAGTGTTAGGTATGATTATGACATCAATATATGTTTGGTTTCAAAACAACTGACATAGTGCCTGCTGAGAAAAAACAACTAAATGTTCATTGTAAATTTTGCTTCCCCACCCTGTATAACAGAACAAAACATCTGAGACAAGACATAAATAAAAAAATAAATTACACCACATAATATTATTATTGTTACAAATATTATACTACATCTATAGATACATTGCCAAATATTGAAATATTCATATATTTGTATACATATGCACACATCTGTATAAATACAAAACACCTCATGTCAGGGCTTATAAGAGCAATTCTCGTCAACAACCCAAAAAGTTTAATTATACAAATAGTCTTCGACCATGTGCCATCTCCACTTAAAAAGATCCATTTTCATTTGTAATGACGCAATCATTCTTTCCATAGTGTACACTTGTTTCAGACTTTGTTTCCATTCTATTACCGTTGGTGATTTGACACTCTTCCAATTTACTGTTACTATTTTTATAGCAATCAATAGTAAAATAAGTAAAATATATCTCTGCTCTGCATTAAAATCATTGACCGGTATGACTCCAAGTAAATAGAACAAAACATTTGAAGGGACTTCTCTTTTTACAATTCTTTCAATTTCTTGTGTTTGTTTTACTTTAATGCCCAGTTCAGCTCAAATAATCACGACGAGACAAAAATGATAACGTCGTCTGTTAGAATGTCACAGGTAAAGGTTACAACGGTGCAAAATCTTATCATCAGCAGTTCACTTTGGGATGCTTTTAGAACACTGCACTAAATACTGTGTGTTCCTCTCAGTGTTTATGGCAGTAGCTGCACCTGTTACATGTTATTATGGGCTGTTTTCCTGGTACATCCTGTCGATATCTCAAGTTTTCCTTCCCTGCTAGAGGTGGCTCCAACTCCCCTTCACAACAGAACTACTCTGCGAACAGACAGGAGAAACTCTCGACCTGATCATTTCTTTCATGATTTCATAATTTCATCGATACCAGACATGTACGGTGTAAATAACTTACTACTGTACTCCTCATTCATATTTCAAGATGCTACGAAGTATATCTAGCTATAAAAAAAACATGAAAAACCGGCAGTTAGAACGTAAGTACAGAACATTGTTACTATGGAAACAATATACCATCTTGTGCTGTTGTATTTGTCTGAGCTGGCAAGGTTTCAGAGCGTTGCAGACCTGGGCGTTGCGACCAGGGGGAAAACTATTTAAAAACTGTGTTCACCTTGAACAGATTATTAGTACAATGTTTCACACCTCCTCATAGCTAGTAATTTTGACTGTATGTATTTTCTTTCTCATCGAATCTGACTGTATACAGTACCCGCCTAGTGGTAACAAGGCCACTAGACTTTGTTCCGCTTACACAGCAGTACACACACACATACACACACACACACACACACACACACACACACACACACGGCCTTGCTTCAGGCCTCCTAACCCTCACATTTCAGGACTGCAGTGGGAATTTCTTTAACTCTTAAACAAACCCCTATGCATTAATGCGAACACACCGACATCTCACACACACTGACACACATCTCCGTTCAGGCTGTCTTCCCCTTTTCCGTCTAGGGCACCGCTACGATAGGTGCGACGTTGAAATCAGTCCCCGGGAAAATTGGATCCCTTCCACTGTTTAAATTCCACAGACTTTGAGGCATGCAGTTGCCTAGCAACAGCTGAGCTGTATCCCCTCTCTGATATCCATTTTGGTTTAGTTTCTGCATATTCTAGCTTTGACTCAGAGCTAAGTTAAGGATCTCAAATAATTCTAGTTTATGCAAATACTCTGTGCAAGCATTAGACCAGAATCTGCAAATAAAAATCTACAAACCCTCAAAGTTACAATTTGTCAAGGTTTTATTTGCATCAGCCTTGGAGAATATTTATATTAGTATTTAATGATCAAGTTTTCAAATACATTGTAAATATTAGGCTGTTCTGCATGCTAATAAATAAATAAATAAATAAAAACATAAGAGCAACAGAGAAAAGAGGAATCTGTCGCCTGAAATTGGCATCATATTCAAAGGTATTTAAGTGACACACACATTAAACACAACAGTCTGTTACTGAATATTTTCCTTCTTATAGTTCTATACAAGCTGATACATACATGAATATGCTGAAGCAGAAATCAGTGCATGTTTTCAGTTTATGTCTGGTGGGATTGTAGCACTTTAAAATACTGTGTGTCTGTGAGAGTGGGTTCTTTTTTGTCTGGCGCTCTAATCACTATAATGACTTCTCCTGCTGAACATCACAGAACCCAAGGGTGTTGTGTTTGTACCATGAACACCCTTTTTCTTTTTTTCACGCATGGAGCTCTCTTGCACATATCTCTATTCAAACCATTTTTTTCTTCCTACAGCTCTCCATCACAATAGACCTGTGGACATATTTCTCTGCCAACTAAGGGGATTTCATTACACAAGCAGGATTGCCATACCCTGCATCCTGTGTGTGTATGTATATGTGTGTATGTGTGTGTGCATGCATGCGTGTTTATGTGTGTGTGTGTGTGTTGCAGAGTGGACTCAAGCCAAGAGCAGTCCAGTTTATTCTCATCGTCGCTCACTAGTCTCTCCGTGTTGGATTGAGCTGTTTAAGTTTTAATGCTCTGTGTATGAGACGCTGCCAGACCCTGACGTTTGTTTACAACCAACAGCACCAGCAGCCCATCTCAGTGTTTTCTGTATCCGTTACATATAGATTTACTTTACACACGTATTTCCCTGGTTCTCTTAACTCTATTACTCCACCGTAGCGGAGAGAGTGTCTGCCTGCGTCTATCGTTGGCTGTAAACTCATGAAAACTGTGCTGCTCCCCAAGCTCCATGAACACATCAACATTAATGTGAGAGAATAACTAAGTAGTGAAGCGCATTACGATTCATCTCTCATTCAGCCATTCACACAGATGGCAGCAAGCCACCATGCAAGGTGCTGGCCTGATGACAGGAAACAGTTTTTGGCTCAGTGGCTTGTTCAAGGACACTTCCACAAACACATCTCACAGCTGATCGCCACGGTCACTCAAGGTGCATCACTAAAAAAAAATGATGTTTTTTCCCTAAGATCAGGTCATCATGTTTGTTTTGTTCTCACAAATTTGGTTTAACTTCATAGACTTCAAAATTCTCTTACTAGCATATAAAGCACTGAATGGTTTAGGCCCAAAATACATCAGAGACCTTCTAGTCCAGTATGAACCATCCAGACCACTCAGGTCATCTGGTGCAGGTCTGCTCTGTGTTCCCAAAGTCAGAACTAAACATGGAGAATCAGCGATCAGTTTCTATGCTCCATATATCTGGAACAAACTACCAGAAAATATCAGGTCTGCTGAGAGTCTGAGTTCTTTTAAGTCAAGGTTAAAGACTCACCTGTTCGCTGCTGCCTTTGACTAAAAGGCTTTTGACTTTTTAAACTTTATATTCTCTTTGAAACTCTGCACTGCAACTCTTACTTTAATGTGTGTGTTTTTATTTTTATTTTATTCTATTTTATTTTTTTTTAATTTTATGTGTTGTTTTATTACTCGCTGTTTTTAATCACCTTTTACATGTTTCTTTTATAATGTTTTAAATGTGTTTCTTTTTGTTTCTTTTATTTCAATGTCCTGTGTGAAGCACCTTGAATTGCCTTGTTGCTGAAATGTGCTATACAAATAAACTTGCCTTGCCTTAACTTTGGACCAAGTGAGATATAATAATTTTTTCTATATACAGGGTGTCCCAAAAAAACTGACATCATTTGAGATGTCCATATCGGAGTGACTACATCAGTGGTTCCCGACCTTTTTTTTTTACTCGTGACCCCATTTTAACATGACAAATTTCTGGCGATCCCAGACATTCAAAACTGAGACTTTTTTTTTTTTTTTTGGCTAAAGTTACTTTGTTTTTGATCATGTAATAGTTTGCTATTGGCCATAATTGCACTGAATACTGCTGGACATAAACTACCGGTAATTGTGTGGAATGCTGAATGTTGTCCAGAGTATATGATGATGTTTAATGTGTCTTTTATACTTCTAGTAACACTCCTTTTTTTTTTTTATTTAATTTAATTTTATGCTGCTTTTTAGATATTTATGCTGTCAGGGTTTTTTCTTTTATATTTTAGTTTTTATACTCTTTTATATACTGTGGCTCCAAAATGACAACACAGCACGTGCTTCTTAAAGACGGGCGCTTTTATTTGACTTCTCAAATGCCGTGAAAACTAAAAGAATAAAATACAACGGATTTATGCACTTAACTGAAGCCTAAAGGACATGAAATGTGAATAGCAAAAGGCTATCCTACCTCGTGACCACCTGTCACTTCGGAGATTTCAGGTAAACAGTCTTTTCGTTTTGTGCATTCTAAATCAACATGTGTTAATTAGAACAAGCGTGATTACGCATATACAATGATACAAATGTACACAGTATTACAAGATACCTTATACAGCTAGCTTCCCTTAGCAGCTACTGCAGACATGGCTTCATCAAAGGCTTTAGCAAGTCTGGGCTAAAACGGAACTTGAATCTTCTCTAACTCTCACCAAGTCTCGCGATAACAGCGATAAATAGACCGAAATAAATAAAATGCTTTACATTAACCTCAATATAACAAATAATGCCTCCTATACATGAAACAAAACATATTTTCCATAAATGAAGATAATAATATAATTATAATATTCCATCAAATATTTTAACTCTTAAAACAAAACATAAATTTCTTCCATGCTTACACTGTTACACTGACTCTTACATATACATTATTTATACTTTTTTATGGCACCTAGGATGATTGCGCTTCTTAATTTTGTTGTACCTGTACAATGACAATAAAGACATTCTATTCTATTCTAATCTATTCTATTCTATTATTATGGACAGAGGCAGTAAATCCAGGTGTAGATTACTGCGCAAAGTGAGAATTTGGTTTTCCTTGGTCAGGATATGTACAGTCAGTCCAGCTTGGATTTACAAGGCTGACAGTTAATACTGAACAAACAAGAACTCAAACTGTGAATTATGAAAGAGCTGCAGCATCTGAAACTGACCACAATGAACATTTGACAGATAAACAGAACCACTTTGCTGCAGTTTCAGCTTCACAGTTTGTCTTTTATGAATTGGGATTGTCTCTGTCAACTCACCATATATTTTTTATTAGTAAGTTTTAATTTTTATTTTTATCAATGACTAGAAATTCCAGGCGACCCCATTTGAATTCCAGGCGACCCCACATAGGGTCCCAACCCCAAAGCTGAAAAACACTGGACTACATGGTCAGGAGAAATGATATTTACCGTACTTTCCAGACTATAAGCCACACTCACCCCGTCTCCACCGTCTCACCATCGCTTCATTGATGCCAAGCTTACGTGCAGCAGCTCTATTTCCTTCTTTGTCAGCCGGATCGATCATTAGCCGAGAAAACATGAATTAGCCGCATCACCTTAGAGCCGCGGGTTCACAGCGTGTGGAAAAAAGTAGCGGCTTATAGACCGGAAATTACAGTAATAGGATTTATTTTGGATATTAAATGTTTTATTCTACAAATTTCAAACGAAAAATTCTGGGGGATGGTAATTTTATAATGTTCCAAAGTTATTACAAATGTTCTATGTGTACAGTAGTGGAGTTCTTTTTTTCCGACACATCAGCCTTCCTCTTAAACTTTTTAAGCCACGTCCAAATCTGCTTTCCTGTTCACGCTTGTTTATGAAATGTTCTAACAAATTCACATTGCGCATTCACATTTGACTGAGTTTGGGCGTACTTCAATACACAGGACACCTTTTCTGTTGCAGTAAAAGGTCTATTCCTGAAAGCAGAACAATAAAAATGATGACACTTTTTTGAGCAAACAAATTTTAAACAAATTATTAAGTGATGAAATGATCTAAAATTTTTTGGGACACTCTGTACATCAGTCTTATATGTCAAACAGTTCCCTGGGGCCTTGTTTAAGACTTAGAGCAGGAATGTCAAACTCATGTTGGTTCAGGTTCCAAATTCAGCCCAATATGATCTCAATTGGGCCGTACAAGTAAAGTAATAACTTAACTAGAAGCACTCAGAGAGCGCAGACCTCCGCCAAGGCTGATCAGTGGCCCCCCCCGTGGGCCCCCCCACCCCCGATCACCACCAAAATTTAATCATTTCTTCCTTATCCCATTTCCAACAAACCCTGAAAATTTCATCCAAATCTGTCCATAACTTTTTGAGTTATGTCGCACACTAACGATCAGTGGCCCCCCCCTCGTGGGCCCCCCCACCCCCGATCACCACCAAAATTTTATCATTTCTTCCTTATCCCATTTCCAACAAACCCTGAAAATTTCATCCAAATCTGTCCATAACTTTTTGAGTTATGTTGCACACTAATGATCAGTGGCCCCCCCCGTGGGCCCCCCCACCCCCGATCACCACCAAAATTTAATCATTTCTTCCTTATCCCATTTCCAACAAACCCTGAAAATTTCATCCAAATCTGTCCATAACTTTTTGAGTTATGTCGCACACTAACGATCAGTGGCCCCCCCTCGTGGGCCCCCCCACCCCCGATCACCACCAAAATTTTATCATTTCTTCCTTATCCCATTTCCAACAAACCCTGAAAATTTCATCCAAATCTGTCCATAACTTTTTGAGTCATGTTGCACACTAATGATCAGTGGCCCCCCCCGTGGGCCCCCCCACCCCCGATCACCACCAAAATTTAATCATTTCTTCCTTATCCCATTTCCAACAAACCCTGAAAATTTCATCCAAATCTGTCCATAACTTTTTGAGTTATGTTGCACACTAACGGACAGACAAACAGACAGACAGACAAACAAACCAACCCTGGCAAAAACATAACCTCCTTGTCGGAGGTCATAAACCTATAACTAATAACTCCACATTATTCTTTGGCAAAGGAACAAATTTTGCCAAATTTTTTCAATTACAAATGCAGAAGCGAGAGTTGGGCGTACTTGGCTAAAAAAGTATATTTCAGGGGGTACTCCGCTGTAAAAAATTTGAGAACCACTGAACTAGGGGATGATTTGGGTCAGTCACAAGGAGGAGTCATGCAATACCTTCTGACAAAATTCGTCACAACATTACATTTCCGTTCATCTGGATCATTCCAGCGCACTGTCACCATTACTGCTGGTATATCCCGGAGCATATTTTCCAGTGCCCTGTCTCCATGACGACAACCAGTAGCGCACGCAAAATCCTCTTTTAACCCATAAAGACCCAAACATCCACTGTCAACCAAAAGCATCTACTGATCTAAACTGTTTAATATCTACTAATATGCACTAATCCTATCAATCCATGTAAATAATTAGTGTAAAATACACTTTGTCATCTTTTCATGGTCATCAGATATGACCCATTTGGACGTTCAGAGGCTCTGTACAACATTGATTCACCAGTAAAACCCATGGAGTTGGATCAATGACAGTGGATAGAGACACATGGTTTACAGATATGCTGAAAAAGTCCATTTTTCTTCAGTTTTCTCTGTTTCATGTATAATAAACTTCAATTTTAATCTGGGCTTTTATGAATATTATACATTATCAGTAAATTAAATATGAGAAAACACTTGATTTTCACTGACAATTCACAAAATGCAGAGGATAATATTACAGTAAATGGTGATAAATCACTTTAGAAAGGTTAAATAGAGAGAAAAAATAATTTGTGAACTACCGCAAAAGTCACACTGGGTCTTTATGAGTTAAATAGGGCGGTCTCCAAGACTTTGCACCTGTTGTCATTTGTGCAGGCAATCTTAATTGATCAGCCATGACATGCAAATCAATAGCACGTGCATTTTTTTAGTGCAAGCAGGCAAATTTGCGTGTGTTATTTGCGATCGTAGTAAACCAAACTCCATGGATTTTACTGGTGAATCAGTGTTGTAGAAGATGACAGTGTTTCCACGGTAACTATGGAGCCTCTAAACGTCCAAATGGGTCATATCTGATGACCATGAAAAGATGACAAACTGTATTTTATACCAATTATTTACATGGATTAATAGGATTAATGGATCAGCGGCTAAAATATCAGTGTTTTTCAATCTTGGGGTCGGGACCCCACATGGGGTCGCCTGGAATTCAAATGGGGTCGCCTGAAATTTCTAATAATCGATAAAGAAATAAAAAAAAACAAAAAAACAAAACGTACTAATAAAAAATATATGGTGAGTTGACAGAGACAATCCCAATCCATAAAAGACAAACTGTGAAGCTGAAACTGAAGCACTGTGGTTCTGTTTATCTGTTAAATGTTCATTGTAGTCGGTTTCAGATGCTGCAGCTCTTTTATAATTCATACTTTGAGTTACAGTTTTTTTATTGTTTTTGTTTTTCTCGACTGACTGTACATATCCTGACCAAGGAAAATAAAATTCTCACTTCGTGCAGTAATCTACACCTGGCTTTTCTGTAATAGTTTTCCATAATAATGTACATAACAGACTAAATGTCCTCTAAAATGAACCTCTATTTGCAACATAGTATAACAAACTACTACATGATCAAAAACAAATTAATTTTAGCAAAAAAAAATGTTTTGAATGTCTGGAGTCGCCAGAAATCTGTGATGTTAAAATGGGGTCGTGAGCCAAAAAAGGTTGGGAACCACTATATTAAGTAGTTTATATCAATAGATGATTTTGGTCAGTGGTGGATGTTTGGGTCTTGCATGGTGCATAGTTGCTATAATTCATTTGGTCCTTTTTGTCTTTTGCCTCAGACTAAACAGGACACCACCTGCATCAAGGTCAACAACTGCTGTCACATTTTTTTTTAACAATAAAGAGACATCAGTTTCCAGGATGTTACAGGTCAAAATGGTCTGGCAATGTTTTTGGACGTAAGCAAAAAAAAACCTGAAATGCACAAGATTTCATGTAGACTCATATTTCCTTGTCACAAATTGCATTATGTCATAAAATTGATGTTATTATTTACATTTCTTTATGTGGAAAGATAGTGACAGTGCTCCGCTTGTTTGCAGGAAATGACATTACTCAGTATATCTTCAGTCCTGACATGTTTAGTGAAAGTAGTTAAAGGTGTTTACCTGCAACACTACAGCTTGTCTATTTATCTCATCAATGAAACCTAAACATAGATCACATTGTAAAGAGGGCACTGAGGGCTCATTACACTTTAAAGATTCTAAAACTAGAATCTTTACGATTACTGTAAATCAACAAACCAAACAGTGAATGTGAGAGAGTAAATGCCTTAAAGCAGGTGTGTCAAACTCACTTTAGTTCAGTTCCACATTCAGCCCAATGTGATCTGAAGTGGGCCGGACCAGTAACATAATAACAGCAAAAAAAAACAAACAAACTACATTACGAAAGTGTTTACATCTACAATGTTTTATTAACCCATAAAGAACCAATGGTACTTTTGTGGCAGTTCCCAAATGAATTTTTCTCTATTTCTACCTTTGTTAACTAATTTATCACCATTTTTAAAATAATATTTTCGTCTTTATTTGGCATTTTTTGGTGTAAATCATGTATTTTCCTATATTTAATTCACAAATCATATATAAATATTCATGAAAACTCACGGTAAATTCAAAGTTAATTATATCAAAGAAGAGAAAATTGAAGAAAACGTGACTTTTTCAGCAAAGATATTTATAACTGAATGTAAAAACAAGTTTGTCCATCCACTGTCATTGATCCAACTCCATGGGTTTTACTGGTGAATCAATGTTGTAGAAGATGGCGGTGTTTCCATGGTAACTACGGAGCCTCTGAACATCCAAATGGGTCATATCTGATGACCATGAAAAGATGACAAATTGTATTTTACACCAATTATTTATATGTATTGATAGGATTAGTGGATCAACAGGTATGAAACATTTTATATCTGTAGATTTTTTGTGTCACCGGTGGATGTTTGGGTCTTTATGGGTTAAAAATTTGGATAACATGAAAAACCTGAAATGTGTTCAGAAAAATAAGTGTAATTTTAACAATACTATGCCTCAGTTTATCATTTACACATGTACATTATAACTTACAGATCACAGTGTATGAGTGTGTGTGTGTGTGTTAATAGATATATAAATGTAAAAGAGTAACGTAAAAGGAAGAGGGAGATAAATATATATTAATATTTTATGGAAAGGGGGTGGGATTATACAAGTTGCACTTCTTCCCACCCCTTTTCGGGCATGTAAATTAAACTGCTGTGCTGTTTCTCTATCTAAGATTGTCTTGATTGTAGACTTTTGTATCATTACCTCTGCCAGGAGGTATTGTGATCATTTTGCTTTGTGTGTTTGTTTGCGTGTGTGTTTGTTTGTTAGCAACTTTACAGGAAAACTATTCCAACCATCTTTGCCAAATTTTACCCACAGATAGGCCTAGGCCCTGGGATGAACCCATTAAATTTTGGGCCAAGTAGGCCAAAGTTCAAGGTCACAGCATCTCAAATTTTCCTATCTCTCATCATTGAGCAATTTTCAAAAATTCATAAAAAATTCAAAAGGACTCTGATTAGCCTCCAATTTGATACACCCGTAGCTTATAACAATATCTTGTATCTGGCACAAAATTGTCCACATCCACTGTGGAATGTGGACTCTGTGTTACGGCACGACACTTGGTGAGGACCCAAATGCAACGAGACTCAAAGATCAGAGGTCAAAAGGGATTTATTTTACAAAAATACAAAAGCACAAAAGGATAACAAAAAGAGAAAGCACAACATGCTCTAAATAAACCTAAAAAAAAACCCTAATGAACTAAAAGAGAAGTACAACTTACTCTATGAGAACTATAAGCCTGAGTAGATAACACAAAGTACAAGATTCAAGATACTTAACGCTAGACAGTCTTCACAAGATCACAGATACGACACACTGACAAGAGACAAAGGGAGCGAGGAGAATATATAAGGGAGGCAGGGATCAAAAACAGGTGTGGACAATTACGAGGGGAACACCAGGTGCAGGCAATGATGGGACAGGGAAGACAGAGACAAGACTGAAAGAGTGCAGACAAAACAGGAAAGAGACCACTATCACCAAAATAAAACAGGAAGAGACAAAAACCCAAAACTAAATCAACATAAACGTCAACGTGTGACCCTCTGGACATTTCAATTTAACATTGAAAATCCCATTTATTACCTCCGCCAAGGAGGTTATGTTTTTGCCAGGGTTTGTTTGTTTGTTTGTCCGTTAGTGTGCAACATAACTCAAAAAGTTATGGACAGATTTGGATGAAATTTTCAGGGTCTGTTGGAAATGGGATAAGGAAGAAATGATTAAATTAAGGTGGTGATCGGGGGTGGGGGGAGCCCACGGGGGGGGCCACTGATCAGCCTCGGTGGAGGTCTGCGCTCTCCGAGTGCTTCTAGTTTAAAAAGAAATAGTCGATCCACACATGCACACCGTTCAGGGTGCTTGGCGGAGGTTTGCGTTTTCTGAACACTCATTATTCATGTTTTGCTTGTTCACATATATGTTAAATTTCATTGCATGTTTGGAACTAGAAGCACTCGGAGAGCGCAGACCTCCGCCAAGGCTGATCAGTGGCCCCCCCCGTGGGCCCCCCCACCCCCGATCACCACCAAAATTTTATCATTCCTTCCTTATCCCATTTCCAACAAACCCTGAAAATTTCATCCAAATCTGTCCATAACTTTTTGAGTTATGTTGCACACTAACGGACAGACAAACAGACAGACAGACAGACAGACAAACAAACCCTGGCAAAAACATAACCTCCTTGGCGGAGGTAATAAATCACTAAATTACATCAAAATCAAATCTATAAATACTCAAAACATTTAGAAACAGACAGAGTATTGGTAAAATTACATCTACTCCTCTTGAGCTCTTGATGATTACAGTACAACACAAAGTGGTCCAAATTTTTATTCTTCCTTTGTTAGAATAAACACACTTGATTTGCTATGAAACAAGTTTCAGGTTTTTTCTTTATGCAGTAGATTTATACATTTACTCGACGATCCAATAAAAACCTACGCGTGTGATGTGAGAAACTGCAGTCGAGGTCTTGAGTTAACAGTGGCAGAAAGTTGGAATGAAAAACATTTTCTCAGGGTCTTTGCAGAGGGAAACCTACACATCATAATGTGTACAAAGCTTGTCAGCACACTTTTCTCTCCTGTCTGTGATTGTTCTCAATAACCCCCGTTGCCCAGATGAATGATGGCAGGTATTGGATGAGAGCCAGCATCTGCTTCACTTCTGCTCAAAGTCTCTCTCCAACATTTCATTCACTACCATTCAATATCAGGCATCACTGCACAAACGAAAAGAGGAGTGTGTAATAGAAGGAGAAAAAAGGGTTTAAGATGAAAGGGCGTCCGGGTTCTCCCCACCGAGCGACGGATGATAAGCTCCATCAAGTGTGACTGAGGCAATCTGGAGTGAGATATTTGTCAATACGAGTTTAAGGGTCTGACCGAAGGAACTTTCATCCAAAGTGAGCGGCAGCTTTATATATCGACTTCTGAAAGACATGTTTTTACAGATTCATCCAAGTTTTCTGAAGAATTCACAGCACTATTTTTGCAATTCCATTTTCTTGTAAATATGTATATAGTCTCTATAGTTTTAAGTACTATTACTGTTATTATTGGTACTATGCACATATTTTTCCTGCCCTTTATTCTGTTGCTGCCTTGACCATTTTTTTTTTACTACCTCCACCGAAGAACGGCAGAGGTTATGTTTTCATCGGGTATTGTCTGTTTGTTTGTTTGTTTGTTTGTTTGTTTGTCTGATAGCAAGATAACTCAAAAAGTTATGCATGGATTTTGATGAAATTTCCAGGAAATGTTGATACTGGCACCAAGAAAAAATGATAAAATTTTGGTGGTGATTTGGAGGGGGGCAGATCTGTCTTGGGGGAAGTCTCCAATCTCTGAGTGCTTTTCTTTTTATATATCTATTCACACACACACAGTCATACACTGTGATCTGTAAGTTAAAATGTGCATGTGTAAATGATAAACTGAGGCATAATATTGTTAAAATTGTACTTATTTTCTGAACGCATTTCAGGTTGTTTATGTTATTCAAATTTTTAACCCATAAAGACCCAAACATCCACCGGTGACACAATCTACAGATATAAAATGTTTAATACCTGTTGATCCACTAATCCTATCAATACATGTAAATAATTGGTGTAAAATACAGTTTGTCGTCTTTTCATGGTCATCAGATATGACCCGTTTGGATGTTCAGAGGCTCCGTAGTTACCATGGAAACACCGCCATCTTCTACAACACTGATTCACCAGTAAAACCCATGGAGTTGGATCAATGACAGTGGATGGACACACTTGTTTTTACATTTAGTTATAAATATCTGAGTGCTTTTCTAGTTTTTTTTTTATTTTTTTTTTTTTTAATTTAACCTTTATTTAACCAGATAAAATCCCATTGAGATTGGGTTCTTTTTTACAAGGGCAGCCTGGCCAAGAGGTCAAACAGCACACACCATACCATAATGAAAAACACATTAAAAGATTGGCGATAACAATAAATGAAAAAAAATGTACAACAATTTTTGACAGTTTTTAAAGTGCATTGTAGTTTAGCTCTCCAGCAATATTTTAAAGTGCAAGATCTGGTTTAGGTCAGCAAACAATTTAAATTAAAAACAACCACTGAATTCCATATCGTGGGAATAAGTGGGATCAATAAGTGGGATCAACAATGGACAGTTCTTCTCCAGCTGTTCTCATATATTCATGGCTTTTATTGTTTTAGTTCCATATCAGCCAACACAGTGGACGCTTAAGCACCATCCCATACGCTGACATTCATACCATTACTGTAACTATGCTGTTCTTGATTAACCTGATCTGCAGTGACATGTTTTAGTGTAAATCAATTGTTATTTGTTAGACTAGAAGGTTTTTTTTTTTGCATATCATCTCCATGAAGTGAGTAATTACTAGCATTAGAATATGTAAAATGTGAAAAGACATCAGATTAGCAGCATTAAAAATGTTTTTTTCATTGTTTTCAGATCACTTTCTGATATTGGGTTTTAAACACATGCTTCTTTACTTCAAAAATTAAATGCATGGATAGTTTTGTAACTCCACAGAAAAAAAAACTCGATCACATTGTTTTTTTCATGGCTAAGGAAGAATAAAAACACTCAAAAAATAAACCTTGACGAAGGTTCTCACAATTCATGCATGAAAGGGTTAAACTAATGTAATCTAAAAACCTGGTTATTCTCTGGTGATATAAAACAGGAGACTTAGGTATATCTAATATCACTTCTACTGATAGAAAACCTGCTGTCTCTTCTACTGTACTCTACAAATCCAACACAAATAAACTTTCATATATTATTTCATCCAACAGGTCTTTCTCACTCTTGATCGTCTCCTTACTTGTGTGTATCTACGATCTTCAGTGTGTTTGTCTGGAGAATACAGTTCGTCCAGTACGACATGGAAGTACGTCATTGTTGTTGGCTTCTGCTTCCAAAGGGCAACAGGAAGAGACCACTCAGAGAAGGAACCCAAACAGGAGGGGAGGGTGACAAGGTGTTGGGAGAGACGGGAAAAATATGAGGGGAGGAGAAAAGAGAGTCAAGTGATGTATAACACAGGGCATCAGGGGCTCATTACATCTTAAAGATTCTAGTTTTTCTCTTGTAAATTAACTGAACACTGAATGTGAGAGAGTAAAAGCCTTAAAGCAGGGAAGTCAAACTCATTTTAGTTCAGTTCCACATTCAGACCAATGTGATCAAAAATGGATCAGACTAGAGCTGCATAATATATCATTTGAGCATCGTTATCGCGATGTACGTGTGCGCAATATAATCTCATTTCGTTATTAGCAAAATTTCATGTGCATGCAAGCAAATTTGCCAAACAGAAACCCAGCTTCATAGTCTTTCAATCCTACTTAAAATCCTGTGTGGACACTCCTAACTTTTGCACTAACTCTAAAGCTGTGAAAACTAAAGTCTTATGTAACAAATTTAAGTTGTAATTTTTCCCCTTCTTTTTTATTCTTTTACTTTTATTTATTTATTTAATTTACTTACCTATATATGTATTTGTATTTAATTTCTTCCTGCCTCACCTCGAGCTTTATGTTTTTTCCATGTTCTGTTGTTCTATTTGTATATGGCATTATGTAAATAAAGTTTTAGAGAAGAAAAAAAAAAAAAAAAAAAAAAAAAAAAAATATATATATATATATATATATATATACACACACACACACACACATATATATATACATATATATTTATATATATTTATGTGTGTGTGTGTGTGTATGTATACATATATATATATATATATATATATATATATATATATATATATATATATATATATATGGCCCACTGAAGGGCCACAATGGACCCTTCAGTGGGCCACTTTTGGCCCATGGGCCATATGTTTGACCCCTGTACCTTAAAGGCTCACTACAACATTTAGCAAAATAAATAAAAACACCAAATCTGAAAACAGCATCAATGGGAAGGCAAAATCACTGTGGGTGGTTTTCTAATAATGTAAACAATGAATAATAACTAAAGAAATCTACCAATAGAAGTGAATTTACACATTACATCTGATGAAAGTAGGGGTTTCTCTGATGGAATTGGTGGCATTGGTGAAGGAATATAATGATTTCAGTCGCTTAAAAAACACAAGTTATACTTTGAAGTCACAATTTCTATGTCCAACCTCAAGAAATACAGGAGGGCAGACATTCTGAGTCGTTTCAAGTAACATGCGTTCATAAATACTGAAGATGTGGAAGAGTAATGTTTAATCATGTCACTATTTTGTAATCTTAATATGTTATCGTAAAGACACATGAATAACATTCACTATTTAGGATTTGCTTAATGATTTAAACAGTAATTTTGGTAGATTACATTTTGTATATAACACTTTGAGTCATTTCAAGTAACTTGCGTTTATAAATACTGAAGATTTAGAAGAGCAAAGTTTTATCATGTCATTATTTTGTAATTTTATTATGTTATAATTACAAGAATGAAATTATTTTACTTGTAACTAGAGATTATAGACTGTGTCAAGATGCCTAACATGTTGCAATTGCCAAGAGATATATTCCTACAATACCTATGTCAATTTATGATAAAACAAACTGAAAGAGTAGCAGAAAATATTGAACTTTTGAGTACCCCAATATCTAAACATGCAGGCGTCAAAACATCGTAATATATGTAATTCTAGCATGAATATGCAATATATACTGCGTTCTATCAGGAATATGTAATATATCACCAGAATAGTTGTCAGAGATATATATTTCTTAAAAGTTTATTTGCTGCTATGAAATTTTTTGCGAAAAGGTGAACTTTAAGACATGCTGTCCTTATATCATGTCATTTTTATTGTGATAAAGATACAAAAACAAAATGATCATATTTGGAAACTAGAGATTCTAGGCTTTTTTGTGATGTGTAACATGCTGCTATTGTCATGGGATAAATGGCTACAATACCTATGTCAATTTGTGGCAAAAATGAACCACAAGAGCAGTGGGAAATATCACACTTCGGAGTACCCAAAAACATGACGTCAAAAAGTACACTGGGAATGAGTTGCTTTAGTGTTACCACTCAATTTCTCATTTAGGGCATCACAAAGGTTAAAGAAAATCAGGTGACATTTTGTTGTGGGGGGGGTGCATGGTAGGCTATCCTGGCTCCTGGACTAAGAAGCATGCCAAAAGATGCCATACCAAATACTGTAAAGCAGGTGCACACAGAAGTCACAGTTATAGATGACTTCCCCATTACACAACCTGACCTACATTTGTTCTATGTGGATGGTAGACCATATCTAGGTCTATGTCTATATCTATGTCTATATGTATGTCTATATCTATGTCTGTCTATATCTATGTCTATATGTAAATCTATATCTATGTCTATATCTATGTCAATGTCTAAATCTACTGTATATCTATGTCTATTTCTATATCTGTATCTATGTCTATATTTCTATCTATATTTATGTCTACATGTATATTATGTATATCTATTTCTATACCTGCATCTGTATCTATGTCTATATTTCTATCTATATCTATACGTCAGTGGCGGCTGCTCGTCTTTCAGACAGGGGAAGCTCATTTTCGGCTTACAACAACAAAAAAAAGAATTAAGAAAATGCTCAGTGACCTTATCGTACAAAGTAGGCGTCTTTTCCAGGGACTGGACCAGTGTCCTCTCAATGTCCATCAGAGCTGGGCTGCTTAGATTGCCTTGGCCCATTGTGTTGTGGGTGTAAGACTTCAGCCTTTTTAAACTACAGATGCTCCTTTCACTCCGACCTAGCCGACAGTTTGATTGATTTAACTATCTACAAAACGATATTAAACTCGAACAAGAAATGATTAAATTATGTAACTGAAACAAGAAAACGCTGAAATTATGTTAAATTGAAACAAGGAAGTACAATGAGTGTGTTTTATTTACAGTGCAAGAAATGAACGAGTAATTTCATAGTGGTTTCTCTCTTGATTTCACAGCAGAATGCGCGATGTTATTAAATTGAAGTGTGTCAGTGAAGGAGATCTGAAACTAGCTGTCAATCAAAGGGGATTCAGCCTTTCGACCGATCCTCCAATCAGCACGTGGGATTCTGGCATCCAGCCCGGCCGAGCTCCGCCCACAGCTCCATTCACCCTCAGAGATGCCCGGCGTCCGGGGGCGGGACAACATCGTGGCATTTATCCAATTACCGTCCAGTTTTGACGCAATGAAAAAAACTGTTCCACTCAGTCCCACTGAAGCCCAGAGACGCCCGCAGTCTACGGACAAATGCACTGAGCAGAGATGGATGAGAAAACAGCGCAACGGGAATGTATGAGAAGTGAACAACATCACGTCCGTTGGTTTGTGATAAAGCTGATTTTGAACGAACTCGTCTGTGAGATGAACGTGTTCTAACACATTTGTAGTTAAAATGTCAACACAACCGAACATATTTAACCATTTAATTTTCGTAATTTTAGGGGAAGCCGGGCTTCCCTTGCAGTCTATGAGAAATCGCCACTGATATACGTTTGTTCCAGTAATACAGGTACCACAATAAGCACAAAAATGCCATTAACCTGTAAATTTCATATATTTGATATTACTTTCGTTCTTTTTTTGTCTTTTTTTTCATGAAGGATGACATGAGACTTTATGAAATTTCAGAGCAGTTGTACAGTATACGTCCATAGGGTCTTTTTCTGTCTTTTAACGCCTGCCCTCTGTTCTTGATTACACCTCCTCCACATGCCACTATCATCTGTCAGACACTAAATAGATCTCTTTTTTTAATTACATAATGGTGCAATTGGCAGTAAACTGACTACTACAAATCTTAGTAAATCACATCACACTAGTCATTTAAATGCTCTCCTCCCCAAATTTTGTATCCTGAAAGTCCAACTCCTATAAATACATATGCAATAGAGCAAATGCAAAAGTAATCACGTCCACACCTTTCAGTGCTACCACTGTGGTACACCTTTCCTGATGATAGGTTTTTTGTTGTTGTTTTTTCAGCCAAAAGAGGGTTTTTTACTTTCACAACAAAATCTGCCCTTCTCAATCATTTTGAACTTATTGTCTAAAGTACAAAATTCCTTTTGTGCAGACAGATTACATACTGCATAGTGCACCAAAAATGGTTTATTTAGTAGAAACATATGGGAAGGAAGTAGGGAATGCAAATTTTTATTGTCGATTATTAGGGATGCACCAGTACCACTTTTTTCCAGACCGAGTACAAGTACTTACATTTGAGTACTTGCCAATACCGAGTACCGATACGAGTACTTAATAATCCCATTCCAGCTCTTAGTTCCTTTTGTAAATGTGCTTTATTGTCGTTGTCATTAGTCTGACTGGAACAAAGTGCTGCTACTGACTTTTAATGTGTTGGAATGAGCGTTTCTCAATTAATCCATCAGGGGGCGCCGCTCTGAATTAACCATACTGGACAAATACCATGAAGAAGAGTAAAGTTTTTTTGAGAAGAAGAAAGTCAGTAATAACAAACATGGAGACGACAGAGGTAACACAACTGTGATACTAATATTGCAGCGTTTTCAATAGTAAGGCTTAAAAGCATCAGCAGGTAGGGAAAAGAGAAATGAGCAATAAGTTTCGTTTTCACTTCCGCTGGCAGCGGTCCACACCGTTCTTACCTCTATAGTATCATAAGCAGGATGGAAACCAGCCCAGCCCCGGGTAGCTGTCATAAATCTGTCAGCAGTTTTTCTCTAACTCACACAGTGGCTTTTGAACAGATCCTCTACCTCCATGGTTCCACTGGTATTCTCTGTCTGGGTACGCATCCGCCAACACCTGGTAAACGGATGGAATGTACGCAGAGGACGGACAGAATGCTCCATCCATATCTGTCTGTGTCTTTAACGTTACTTGCAGTCAGCATTACTTTTATCACCATCATTTATTTCATTAAATCTCCACACTCCCCACACATTATTTCTCCTCCGCGTACCTGCTGCACTGAACTGTGAATGTCACACGGCCATAAGTGGTATCGGTGCATTTGTATGGGATTACTTTTACAATTTCAAATCCGAGTACACACACTGAGTATCGGAGCCGATACCCGATACTGGTATCGGAATCGGTGCATCCCTATCAATTATGATGACTGATGATGACTATGACTGATGATTATTTTCTCAATTAGTCAAGTTCTTGTTTAGTCAAAAAATTTGCGCAAAAGTCTTTCCTAATGCCCAAGATTATGAACTGTCTAATTTGGTCACAGCCTATAAATATTCAGTTTACTGTAAAATCTTATTATTATTCTTTTTCTGTCAAATCTTGATTCACGTGAAAGCAGAAACCTCAGAACCCTAAATTATATGTATTAAATAAAACAAAACACAGCAGTGACCCTTAAACTGAAAATCATTGGTGTGTGTCTGTACTTCTTTTGGACACACTAACCCTCTAATTATCATCCACGGCTAAAGGATGTAGATCATTCAGCGTATTGTTATTGCAAACCACTGTAAAGTAAATGACGCCTGAAACTTGATCTTTACCAAGTTCTTACTGGAAAGTGAAAAAGGATGAATAGATTGTCAGTTTCTCTCCTACACTTGTGTTCTTCTGGCATTGAGTGAGGAGATAATTAGAGTAAAAGTAGAAGTAGGAGTCGTCTCTGTGTTCATGCGGGGTTCTATGTTCTTTCTGTCTCTTTGTAACTTGCTCTCTTTTTTTTTTTTCTCCTGCCTAGATCAGCACTACAGCTTTGATCTGGCTCTTCATGTAACAAGGCCCCAGGGTCTACTGTACAAAAGTCCAAACTACAGTGTGTGCCTCAGTGTGTATGCATGTGTGTGTATTTATACATAAAGAGCTGAATATCTTCTCGCTTGTGTCAAACACTAAATTGTTCCTCAGGGATTAATTCCTCATAAGTTATTTTTTTCTTTCGAAGACACTCACTCCACTGTTATTAGTGAAGGATATCGTGCCGCATCACTAATACTGAACACTGTTATCAATGCTGCTTGGATGAAGGCTTTTCTTTTCTTTTCTTTTTTTTTTTTGTTCAGTTCTGTGAGTGCTTAATTGGCATGAAAGTAGGGTTTTCTAAATTACCATTGCACTAGGTGATAAATTGGAATGTCATTACATTTCCTTATAGAAAACTAGCCATGAAATTGAGGAAGAAATGGCTAAAAAAGTGCACATTCATTCATTGTTGTTCATTTTCCTTCCTTTATATGGCCATAATCCATTAGAGATTCCTTTTTTCTGCAAACTAATTCAGGGCTAGAAGTTTTCAACTGATGTAGTCCATGTTCATTTTTAGTATTTTTGAGTAATGTTGCATAAGAGGTGGTATTTACTGTGCGTTGCAAAAATATGTAACTAAGGAAAGGCATTTGGTCTCACAAAAGCTTCTCTTATTTCTGGTGCAGATTTTGTGTTTCGGTCTACTGTTGTAAATATCATCATGCATCCCTTCATGTCCATCTGTCTCTGGTCAAACAGGATGTTTTAAGGAGGAAGACACCGGGGTCAGATTGTGTGATAAAGATCAACCATTTCCTTTGTACTGTGTGTGTGTGTGTGTCCAAGCCCAATATGTGAACTTTTGTGAAATGAGGAGTTACAGTTATATACTGTACAATGGCAGATATACCTACTGAGACCCTGTGTGCCCCCCCCCACCCCCACCCCGTTTGAACATGTAAAATATTGAAAATAATGTAACTGCTCTTGCCGGGATTGACAAGAGTCTATATGGTAAAGGGAGTTCAATCTAGACCAGGGGTGTCAAACATGCGGCCCGGGGGCCAAATCCGGCCCGCCAAAGGGTTCAATCTAGCCCGTGGAATGAATTTGTGAAATATAAAAATTAGACTGAAAATACTAACAATCAAGGATGTTAAAATAATTTAAGGTCAATTAATTCTAAAGTGGATCAGAACAGTTTAAATACTATCATTATAAACTATAAATAATGAAAACTGCAAATTTGTCTCTTTGTTTTAGTGTAAAAAATTTAAAATTACACAAAAATGTTCACATTGACAGACCAGTCTTTTACCAAAAAAATGTGAATATCTGAAATGCCTTAAGAGAAGTACGTGGAATTTTGATAATGTTCTCCCAGTTATTTAATGTTTGGTGTATTTGTAGATCCACTGTGATCTCTAAGTTGTGATTCACATGTATAAATGATAAACTAAGGTGTAATATTGTTAACATTGCACTTATTTTACTAAAGAATTTTCAGGTTGTTCATATTTGTTCATGTTATGTTCAAGTACAATTCGTAGATGTAAACATTTTAATTATGGAATTTTAAGAATATTTTTGCGTGTATTTTAGGATATTTAAGCATATTTAAGTGTATTTTTGTGTGTATTGTAGGATTTTTGAGCATATTTAAGTGTATTTTTTATTTTACGGAATTTACTTTTTTCACTCAAACGTTCTTATCCTATTGTTTATATTACTTTACTGGTCCGGTCCACTTTATTTCATATTAGGATGGATGTGGCCCCTGAACTAAAATGAGTTTGACACCCCTGATCTAGACTGAAGTCTAATCATTAAGACACAACTATCTATTCAAGCAGCATTTGGGTCTGTATGAAAAAGAAACGTGCAACCATAGAATGTATGGAATGTATTATTATACAGTGGAACTATAGAACTGCATGGACTGAATATGAAATATCTTTGAGTTACTGTAGAACACAGCCAGTGATCAGAGTTGTCAAACATAGGCCTATATCTCTACTGCAGTAGATCCAAAATTTTTTGGTTCGTGACCCCATTTTAACATCACAAATTTCTGGTGACCCCAGACAATCAAAACAGAGACATTTTTTTGCTCAGATTAATTGGTTTTTGATCATGTAATAGTTTGCTATACTATGTTACAAATAAAGGTTGATTACCTCCGCCAAAGAGGTTATGTTTTTGCCAGGGTTTGTTTGTTTGTTTGTCTGTTTGTCTGTCTGTTAGTGTGGAACATAACTCAAAAAGTTATAGACAGATTTTGATGAAATTTTTAGGGTTTGTTGGAAATGGGATAAGGAAGAAATGATTAAATTTTGGTGGTGATCGGGGGTGGGGGCCCCACGGGGGGGCCCATTTCCAACAAACCCTGAAAATTTCATCAAAATCTGTCCATAACTTTTTGAGTTATGTTGCACACTAACAGACAGACAAACAGACAGACAAACAAACAAACAAACAAACCCTGGCAAAAACATAACCTCCTTGGCGTGGGGGGGGCCCACAGGGGGGGCCACTGATCAGCCTTGGCGGAGGTCTGCGCTCTCCGAGTGCTTCTAGTTTTAGAGGACATTTAGTCTATATAATGTATATTATTATGGACGGAGGCAGAAAATCCAGGTGTAGATTACTGCACAAAGTGAGAATTTGATTTTCCTTGGTCAGGATATGTACAGTCAGTCCAGCCTGGATTTACAAGGCTGACAATTAATACTGAACAAACAAGAACTCAAACTATGAATTATGAAAGAGCTGCAGCATCTGAGACCGACTACAATGAACATTTGACAGATAAACAGAACCACAGTGCTTCAGTTTCAGCTTAGCAGTTTGTCATGTCTTTTATATATTGTGACTGTCTCTCTCAACTCACCATATATTTTTTTATTAGTATTTTTTTTTTTTTTTTTAATTTCATCAATTAGTCTAAATTTCAGGCGACCCCATTTGAATTCCAGGTGACCCCACGTTGGGGTCACAACCCCAAGGTTGAAAAACACTGCTCTACTGTATCCTGTAGTTTCTAATTTAGAACTACAAAAGCACTCGGAGAGCGCAGACCTCTGCCAAGGCACATCAGCCCCCCCCCCAATCACAACCAAAATTTAATCATTTGTTCCTTGTGCCAGTAGCAACACTTCCTGAAAATTTCACCCAAATCCATCCATAACTTTTTGAGTTATCTTGCTAACAATCAAACAGACAAACCCCGATGAAGACATAACCTCCACTGCTCCTTGGTGGAGGTAATTATTTGGAATGTAATAGAATTCAACACCATAACTCAGTCCACCCTTATTAAAGCCAACTTTGATTTGGTTCCAAAAGTGGTCACATTAATGAGATTAAACTGTATTCATTTTATTAGTGTATGTTAAGCTTTTAAAAAACGTTTTATATGATTTGAAGCATTTATAATGTTAATTTTGCTTCGCCCCCATGAACCCCCACCAGGGCTCCAACCCTACCCCCCACCAAAATAATCTGTTTTTTTGCAAACATGCATCAAAGAGGGAGCAGAAAAATTACAGAACAAGGAGAACCAGAGTAAATTTAGATTTTTAGTGCGCGGGTCGAGACGCAGGACTTTTTAAGGACCAGGTTTATGTTAAGGGGGGGGTGGGGGGTGGTCTGAGTCCCAGCCAAAGTGTCTCCTGCAGGAGGTGGTTTGTCTGTGAGGAGGGATTCCCACTCCTCTGAAGTCTAGCAGTCGGTATCTGGTTACTCCTGTAGGTCTGCCATGATTACCCTATTACCCTCCACTCACATTCCACAGACCTCATTTACTCCAATCCACACTGGAATCTTACAAAGTCAGCATTACAATCCAAACACACACACACACACAAACACAGGGACCACTACATCTGCATCTAAATGTTAAACCAACTCTTAACTCAAAACATTCATCACAAATTACCACAGTCATCGCCCCCACTCCTTCTTCTCCTTGTCACAAAGTTGTCAATTGAAAAATGCATTGCTGTGTGACAGTTCGAATGGCATCTCTGTCCACAGCTGAGGTTTATGTTGCTGTTGTAGTGCTAACCTGGTTGTAAAATTCAAGAAATGCTGTAATCCACATGGAGGTGTTTGTCACCTCACACCAAACTGTGAGGGGAGCAGCGGTAATGTGGCATCTCAGTCCTCGTCTGTTGCCCTCCTGCTGGAAGGAATGCCGTTCCAGACGACCGACTAGACGCCCAATCAGCTGCCAGCCCGGCCACATGTTGCACAGTACTTGTGTGATAGTACTGCAACAGGACGCTATGTACTTTCACAATGACCATCCAATTATGACAGTGTTTGTGTGCATATCTGTGTGTGACCGCGACTGCTGTAAGTCTGCAACGCTGCCTCGTGTGCATTTTTGTCTGGTGTTTCAAAGTCGTCTCATCTCCACACGCTGTTTCCTCCCTCTGGAAATGAATTTCCCATTGCTTTATTAAAATCAGCTCTCTGTCAGAGACTCTGACATCAACATTGTTTTTTTTATGGAGGTTTTTGGCCTCTGGGAGAAAGGCCCAATAGGACACAGGACAGTGCAATTCATAATCAAGAGGCAGGGAAGGAAATGGCTCTTTTTGTATAACGTAATTGAAAAAGAAAAGGCAAAGGATATTGCAGTCATTTCAAGCTTGCTTCATGCTGATATTGGACCTATCAATCATATTTCATATGGTATGTGCACTGACATTTCTCTTGATTTATCAGTGTAATAATACGTATATACTGTGTGTATAAATATACAGAGAGAAGGGGCTTCTTAGTGGGGGTGCTGTGTGTGATGATTTAATGTAATGTGATATGTGGTTGTGGGTGTTGTGGGTATAATGTATAAAAATGGATATGTATCTTCAAGGTAGAAAAACATAGAATAGAACAGTAATTGATACAAAAAAACACATGTTGGGCTAAATTTAAGCTGATAGATAGATAGATAGATAGATAGATAGATAGATAGATAGATAGATAGATAGATAGATAGATAGATAGATAGATAGATAGATAGATAGATAGATAGATAGATAGATAGATAGATAGATAGATAGATAGATAGATAGATAGATAGATAGATAGATAGATAAGCTTTATTACAGACTCATGGTCCACATTAAAAAGCAAACAGATAAATACAAATACAATAAAAAAAAAATTAAAAAAAAAACACTATACTTTCAAGTGGCAGTCATAACAGTGTTTATTAACGATCAATGGTGTCAAAATCCTTTTAGTTCAGGTTCCACATACAGACCAGTATGATCTCAGGTGGGTCAGACCAGTAAAATACTATCATAATAACCTATAAACAATGACAAATCCAAACTTTTCTGTTTTGGTACAAAGAAGTAAAATTACATGAAAATGTTTACATGTAGAAACTATCCTTTCACAAAAAATGTGTATAACCTGAAGAAATACAATAGATAGATAGATAGATAGATAGATAGATAGATAGATAGATAGATAGATAGATAGATAGATAGATAGATAGATAGATAGATAGATAGATAGATAGATAGATAGATAGATAGATAGATAGATAGATAGATAGATAGATAGATAGATAGATAGATAGATAGATAGATAGATAGATGCTTCAGTGTGTGGGATTATATTCTGAATGTCACTGGGCAAAAATTCCAGAATTACCAGGATATTTTAATTCAAGTGATGTGAGGGAAACAGAAACTTGACACCTCCTGCAGAAAATCTACTCCATAATGGAAGATTGTGAGGTAGATTTTCACCATAGTGTTTTCAGAGAGGGAATGGATTAAATATGAGATTAACTACTTTAATTACTGATCACTAGTGGGATTCTGTCAGATGCTAGTCTGGTGCTCTACTCTACTCTACACAGAAGAACACGGCAGCTCCACTAACCAGGATCATTTGGCTTCACATTTCCACAACATCAGGACATCTGTCTTAACCCATAAAGACCCAGCACTACTTTATGTCGGTTCCCAAATTACATTTACTCTACAGCTAACCTTTCTTAAGTGATTTATCAACTTTTATTTATAATATTATCCTCTGTATTTTGTATTTTATCAGTGTAAATCAGGTATTTTGCTGTATTTAATTCACTGATCGTGTAGATGTTCATAAAAGCACAGATTAAAGTTGAGTGTTATTATATCAGAAACAGAGAAAACTGAAGAAAAAGTGACTTTTTCAGTAATATATATCATTAACTGAACACAAACCCAGTGTGTCCATCCACTGTCATTAATGCAACTCAATGGGTTTTACTGGTGAATCAATGTTATAGAAGATGACTGTGTTTCCACGGTAACAACGGAGCCTCTGAATGTCCAATTGGGTCATATCTGATGACCATGAAAGGATGAATAACTGTATTTTACACCAATTATTTACATGTATTGAAAGAATTAGTGGGTCTAAAGTTACTAAACATTTTAGATCAGTAGATGATTTTGGTCATCGGTGGATATTTGGGTCTCTAAGGGTTAAAATAAAATGTAAAAAATATGTTGAAAATGATGACGTCAGTTTAGTTTCATTGCCTTATTTCAAGTATGTTGTGTGTGATATGTACTAATGTATAATTTACTGTATTTGTCTATGTGTTACTGTCTATGTTAAGGTGAAATTGGGACTTGATTTAGTGAAACTTCAAAAAACATATATAATCCTTTCTCTGACAAGCAGTAAAAATACATAAGAAGTCTACTTTAACCCTTTCATGCATGAAATATGAGAACCTTAATCAAAATTTTTTCCTGAGTGTTTTTATTCCTCTTTAGGCATAAAAAAAACAATGCGATTGAAAATTTTCTTCTGAAAAATAAATAATAAATAAATAAAAATTATTTAATTTTTTTTTAATGCATACAAAAAATAATCATGAAAAAAAAATTCTTATGAACCTATTTTTCATGAAATTGCAAAAATGTTCACTCAGCTGGACACCACACGTTTAATTTTTGACACACAGAAACACGTATTTACTGATAAATTGTGTGAAAACTATGGAGAGGGCTTGTGATTCTGGGGGTTTATGCTCAGGAGAGATCTACATAATGTTACCAATTCATGTCAGAAAAGAGATGTAGTGTCTTAACTTTAATAAAGATATGTGTAAAAAAAAAAAAAAAAAAACATCCCACAAAACCCATGAATATACAAGAGAACTGCTGTAGAAGAGCTGTCCACTGGAGTGACCACTGTGCATGAAAGGGTTAAAATATAAGGAGTACAATTTATGCATTTGTCAGAAGTAAAAGTAAAAATTTGTCATAAAAATAAATACTCAATACAGATACCTAACCACTGTTCTTCCATACAGTAATGATGTGTTTGTCCTGTGTATTATTTTCCCTCTCTGCACATATAGTCGTACAACTGGAGTTTGGCATGGGAATGAATAAAGCTCTGCCATCTAAACTCACAAGCTCTAATTACAATGGCCAACAGTGCAGAGAAAAGCAGTATTTTGCGCGACTATTCCCAGCACTGGATCAATAATAGCTCAAAATCCATCATGTGGATGTAAAAGATTTTGAAATATAGAAATAAAACAGCCACGTACTGATACTGGGGCAGGAAAAGATCAAACACTTCAATTCATTTCATTACACACTTTGTACGTGTGTGAATAAAACTTTCAGGCGTGTGTTTCTAAGTGACTTGTGTGATTCATTGAGGTCAGGAAAAACATGACTTCAGGCCATTCTGGGGATAAATAAGCATGAGAATGCCAGAAGTGACTGTCCTTTTCTTTCAACCCCCAACCTGACATCCAGCCTGTAAACATGGCTAGACTGTCCCACATCACCACCGCCACCACTGTCCCAGCCCCCCTCCTGCTGGGAGGAGGCAGACAGGCAGTAAAGTGTCTTATCTTCCCCCCAGGGAAGAGGAAGGGACGGGGACGGGGACGGGGGGTGGTGGTGGCTTTGTGTCTATCGGCACAGACTTTCTGTTGCATTTCCACATGTATGCATAAAGGCACGTGTGCAGGAATACACGGTCACATTGTATACACACATGAACACACACACACAGGCCAGTGAATAATATGACACATAGCATAAATGCAAAGCCATTGTACTGTACACTCCTTTGATCTGCAACGTATAGGATGCTCAACAACAATGAAGATTAAGACAACTTGCTTCGCAGACAAATAAAGTAAGGGGATGTTTACTTTGGATTCAATGTCAAATGACTGGGAAATGACAGTAAAATAAGCAAATAAATAAATAAAAATCCCTGATGTGAAAAGGTCAAGTCACAATCAGACACAAAGAACTCAACCCCCATCAACACCACCTATAAGGCCCCACCTACAGACCACACTCATCCTCCCAACCCCCCAAACAGACATACAACGTCGAGCAATGCTGTAGAGTGCTGATGTGTGTGTTTACCGCAGGCAAACAATACACTGGTTTGATTCTTGCCAAAACAAAAAATAAATGTGCAGCATGAAAACTGATCAGGTTTTATACAAAAAAAAAAGACATCAAGCCATTTTATTTATCTAAAATGATTCAGGCAATGTGTGAGTTAAAGGAAGGGCAGCCCTTGTTTAAGTGCATATCTTGGATGTATACTCACATAGGCCTTCATGTTCAAAGAGCTGTCACAGCCGGTATGGACAGGAGGGATGATCTGAACAACCTGCATCATTTTCACTGTATATATGGGCATGAAATGAAAGATTTGAATCAGTCCACACTGATCCTTCAACCTGAGCAAATACTCTACCAGTAAAACATGAGTGAAGGGGATCAGATTACCACAGGGATCTGACAAGAAATAAGGAAAAATTAAATTGTAAAAGTCATTTCCTGCTGTTGTGAAATATTTAAAAATGCACAAACACAGGAGATGATTCCTGTCACTCTGAACGCACCAGGGTTACCACAAAAAAAATATTTTCCGTAAACAAGAGATGAATGAATATTATATCAAAAAACAATGCCTCATTCATCAGTATTTCCACGGCATATTTACTAAACACAAGGAGATTGCCATTAGTATAACTGTACTATTGTATTTTTTTTGTCATTCAGCAATGGTAACCTAATGAAAAAAAAATTAAGAAATCTTTCACAACATAAATGTTTGTGAATGTGAAGAAGTCAGAAATAAACATCCTAATACGGGTGCCAGCAGCAATAATAATAGCATTTTGTTAATTTTAGTTTTGATAAAGTTTTCTAATGATTATTTCACTAGTATATAATTCAATAACCCATTTTTATTTGGTAACCATTTACCTCAGACTGTAAAGCTCAAATAATGTAAAACAGACTTATATTTCAGGATTAATTCATTTTATCGAACAATAATATTGACTAGAAATGGGCTGACTGCTAATATGAGCTGTTATCGAATGGTACGCTATGGATTATCATAATCATTGTTTAACTTTGAAATACAGTCTGATTATCATTTTCATTTACATTTGAGTTTTACAGTCAAATAAAAATGGCCACTGTGTGAATATGGTAATAACAAAGGGAACATTTGGAAGATGTTGAAGCATAAAGGGCCACCAGTAGGGGTGTGTATTGGCAAGAATATGGCGATACAATTCAAATCACAATACTAGGATCACGATACGATATATCACGATATATCATGACAGTTAAATAGGCAATTTTTAAAAACAAAATTTTTTCTTCTTTTCTTAAAAGATGATTTCCGGGAAAAATTGAATTACACCAGAAATCTGCACAAATACTAAACACATTTTTATTTGATCAGAACAGGATCTAATGCTATATCACAAAATGTTCCTGTGTTAAAACTTAAATCATATTACACAGACACTACAGTTTAAGATCCTGTTCAAATGTTCATATTCTATTAGTTCAGAACTAACATCATAACATTATTTTTGCGCAATCCCAACAAAGGAACTAACATTATTTAATAAATGAGTGTTAAATAATAATAAATAAAATATAAACAAAAAACAAAAATTAACCTCCACAATATCTGCATTTGAATAAATATCTAAAAATATCAATACAGTACTTTTTAACCCTTTCATGCATAGTGGTCACTTCAGTGAACAGTTATTCTCCAGCTGTTCTCTTGTATATTCATGGCTTTGGTTGTTTTAGTTCCATATCAGCCAACACAGTGGACGCTTGTGTATCATCCTAAACACTGCAATTCATACCATTACTGTAACTATGCTGTTCTTGATAAACCTGATCTGCAGTAACATGTTTGAGTGTAAATCAATTGCTAGTCATTATTAGACTGTAATTAACAATTTTCTAAAAAAAAAAATTTTTTTTTAGTATATCATCTCCATGAAGTGAGTAATCGTTAGTGTTAGAGTATGTTAAAATGTGAGAAAACATCAGATTAGCTGCATTAAAAATATTTTTGTTTCATAGTTTTCACACAGTTTGTCACGTTCTGATATTGCGTTTTAAATACATGTTTCTTTGCTTCAAAAATTAAACACATGGTGTCCAGTTGAGTGGACATTTTTGTAACTCCATAAGAATGAGATTTGTTAAAAAAAAAATTCTATCACATTGTTTTTTAATGCCTAAAGATGAATAAAAACACTCAGGAAAAAAATCTTGACTAAGGTTCTCATAATTCATGCATCAAAGGGTTAATATCAATACAGTATTGTGAAATAAAATATGGCGATATATTGCAGAACCGAAATTTTCGTACACCGTTAGCCACCAGTATAGCCATTTGTGTAAGTAAAATATCAAACTAAAAGATAATTTTCACAAGAAAGAAACATTTCTCAATCTGTGGCTCATCAAGGAATTCTCGCGGGATCTCGCACCGCAAATCTCGTCTGTAGGAGATTGAAAGCTAGCGGGAAATAAAGCTAACGACAATCATGGTGAAATAATATTGGTTTATAGACGTTTAGCACTGTAGTACTTAAGTGTAAAGGTAGTTAAAGCTCTACAAAAGCAGGTAGTTAAAATGAACAGAACACCAATATCACTGCTAGCAAAGAGCGAGAGTTTACTCTGTTTACGTTTGGTTCATTTCCTTCTTGTAGGTTAAGGGCTCTTATCCGGGTGACAGATGTTCCCTGCTGTTGACGTGGACATAGACACATAAAAGTTTTCGTGGCTGTCGGTTCGTATCTGTTATGATTATTTTCCCATCATTTCATCGCTGCTATTTAGCTAGTTTTAAATACGTCTTGTTAACTTCACCTGGCTTCACTCCATATTATTCAGGTGTAATACCATGTGTCACCACAATGACAATTACCTTCAGTTCAGGGCGGCGCTGTTTCGCTCTTTTGTAGAAACCGGTAGAAATCTAATTTATGTGACGTGTAATAGCCGACAAACTGTGATTCGCTATTAAAAAGGCACATATATAAAGGCTAAAAACTGCCTAGAGGTCTTATTTATATCTTTGTGCATAAGAAAAATCAATATCAGTGAATCCCCAATGGAGCTTTGTGTTGGTAAATGCAACTTATGTAAATTTATGGGATTTCAGTTCTGTTGCAACATGTTGATGGTCATATGAACTATGTTTTCAGGTCAAAAATGTCCAATTTCATCACAATTAATGCTATATTTTCATGTCACAAATGGCCAAGTTATATTTTAATTGAATTTAACTGAAAAATAAATGTTCTATTCTTTTAGATACCCCAATTTTTCCTACAAGTTTATATACTGCATATCGCATGTTTTATTTTTACAGGTTGCAATATGGAGTATGGTGCTGATCCATCCTGCTTATGTTACGCCAATACATACATTAAGAATGTCACACGTCACTTTTTAAATCAACAGTTTTCTAATAATAAGTATTTTTAGAAAGAAATAACAATCCTATATTATTATTTACTCTTTAGTATGATAAACAATGCAATAAATAATTCTGATCCTAGTTTTTGCACAGGGATCATTTGTGGAAACGGTGACATGGCTGCCGAGTATCAGTATGATGGGATCTGTAACAACCATGTCACATCCGTCCACTGCCACATTTTGTGTTTTTGTTAAGCCGTAATTGTTTTAGATCAACAATACTAACATTTATGAATAAGAGGAGAATTAGCAATAGTAAGTCTATAAGTTTATTCCTAATAAAGTACTGGTACTGACCAGATCGTCATGGGTAATGTCACGTCCGTCCACTGTCACGTCCGTCCACCACCAAAAGTTTTCACATACACGTGCTATTCAAAATCCAATATTTCTGAAAATATAGCTTCCACTGTCAAATAATATCAGTAGTCCGTGCACAAATGTATTTGCATTATTTCAACGCAGTTCTATGCATTTCTTACAACTTTTTTTTGACAAAAATGGCCGCTCATTTGACCCCCTAAGTAAATTTTAGCCGACACACAAACTCACTATATATAATAAAAAAGAAAGCAGCAAAATGTGTCTTTAAGTGTTTTGCCAGTAATTCAGACTGAAAAACAGCATCACGTTATGCAATTTGAGGCTTTATTTGAGACTCCATATAAATTGCCGTATTTATAAATAGCAGTTGAGAAAATACAAATTTTACAGAAAGTTATGTGCACCATATGTCAACTATACCGTCAACTTTACAGCCTTCTGAATGTATCACTGAATGTAACATCTTTCATAATGCTGCTTGCTTTATGTATAATGTGTTGTATAAATGCCCAAGAGACTGTATGAACTATAAGACTAGGAAAAAGCATTTTATAAATGGTAAATATACTAACTGTAGAGTGGTATATAGTAGCCAACACAGTGTGTGGAATGAGAGTGTAAATGCTATAAAAGTGTTGCAATCTGTGTCCGTTCTCCAAAAGAGATTAAAGCAGCAGTTTTTGGTTAAAAAAAAAAAAAAAATTAAATACTCTAAATGTCTCTCGTAAAATGTACTGATTTGTTCTGTACTGTTTTTCCTATTTATCATATGTGTTAATTATAAATTCCTTTCACATAACAGTTTGATGAAAAAATGTTTAGACCATTTTGCAATTAAAGGTTTCAGTTTGTTTGGTGCACTTTTTAGATTTGGTTTAGGATTTTTGGTCTTATATTTATGCGTTGAAAATCTTATTACTGATCCTCAAACCTAGTGATATGTTACAAAACTGTATACTCTGCTATTTACTTTGTGTTTGGGTTCCTACTTTTTGAGCTGTAGGTAGCTTTTCAGGGTGTCCCATTTCAGAAAATCTTCTTTATGTGTTACATCATCAAATGTGTATTGTACTTTTTTGTGAACAAACCAGTTGAACTGAAGTTGTTGAGTAAACACACACTCACAAGCTGCCTGAATGCATAGAAAAGTTACGTGTACATACTGACTAGAGATGCCGCCATAATCTGTAACAGTTTTAATGGAATTATTGTTGGGCAGAATCAGGGTCACCCTGTCTGAGGAAAGACATGGATATAAGGCCATTCCTCTGTTACACACACACACACACACACACAAAGCTCCGAGCCGCTTTAGCTGTATTAACAGGGTTAGGGATTATTGTTACGAGGGCATACAGACAGCTATGAGTTTAAAATGCATGATGTCAAGGAACAAGGTCCTATCATTTGGCCTCTAGACACATCTATTAGGCTCTACTATACATGTTACAGTTATGGCTCTACCTATATCAAGTTTTCATTCTACTCCACAATGGATGCACAGACAGTGAATAAAAACCACAAAACAAAAGGATTTAAACATGTCTCAGTTTCGACCACAAATACCAGCTCTTGGCGCCTCAAATATCTGCTTTCCTAACTTTATAGACTAGGATTATAGACACATTTCATATCTGTGCTGCATTTTCATACATTATTTGGCAAAGAGTGTGAAAATATTCATGTTGATATTAAGTACCAGTTCCAACAAGAGAAAAAAGTCAAATACTGACTTTTTGAGAGATTTTAGTGGTAAATATCCTATCACACGCTATTTATATTTTTTTGTGTTTTCTTCTAAATGGAACATTCTAGGTTTTTCAGTGTTTTTAACTAAACCGAAGTATGGAGGTTGCATGACGAAAGTGGGTCTTGTGAATGTAGGTCTTTGAGACAGTGTGTGTGGGTAAAGCAGGCTTACAGTAGTAATCCTCTTCACAGACACCCATCTGACTAGCAACAGGACGAGGTCCAGACAGACACACACATACACACACACACACACACACACACACACACAGGGTTTATTAGAAGGAAATCTAAAAACAAGAGGTCAAAATCCCGCCACCGTCTCTATTTGCATTTATCTCTCGAGGCCTTCTTGATGTCTGGGTGAAGTAGTGATCTTTCGGGACATTTTCTAGTTTGTGTTCATTTCCTCAGGTGTGGCTCTGAACTCTTTGTCCGATTGTGTAACACGCAACATTCTTTTCATCAGCCATTAAAACGAGGAGGCCTTTGGGAAGCCGGACCCTCTGTTGACTTTATTGGTTCCTGAAATTTGTCATTACTGCTTCCTGGCTGTGATGTCAGCAGTCAGTTAATGACAGAGGAAGAGGACGTTCATCTCAAAATAATAAAAGAAAAACAAAGACAATTTTAAAAAAAGGCATAATGAGCCTTTAAGGACAGGGACAGTGAGTTATGGCTCTGTCACAGTCTGACTCATTGTGTCTCAAGGGGGAAATGCTTTTACGATGCACAACATGACATCAAAGCCATGCCTAGTCACACAAACTCCAGCACATGTTGGCTTCACTTCTTATACAGATACTCTGTTTTTCAACAAAACCAAATTAAAGTTTTTTTTTAAAGGGAATTTGTGCATGTGTATCCAATGAAATAACACTGATGTCTCTCCAAACAGAATCATTTAGAAGTTACTGCGTATGAATGCAAATGAAAGAAACCACTGCAACACTAAAGATAAATCATAGACCGGACAAGAAATGTTATTTGGATTTTTTTTTTTTTATTTTGGCATTTCTTTGTTTTGCATTTATATTAAGCAAAGTGCATCTTATTTTCTTTTTCTCATCAACACATTGCACAATACATAAATAATGATGCATATAAAATGTCTTCATATTTACAATTAATAATATATTTATATATAACATAAAATACATTTTTCACTTCTTATTTTATTTAATTAAATCTTAGTCATTTATTAAACAAAGTCGGTCAGAACTTTATACTCCTTCTTCTTTTAAAACCTTTTCTCTGTTTGAACAAAAAAAAAGGTCAATTAGTGAAGTCCGTTTGTGTGTGTTGGGGGGGACTGGGGCAGAAGAGGCAATGGGGAGGGAAAAGAAGAGGAAAGCTGCTGCTATCGGGTGTTGAAGATGACTTCCAGCCAACACGGGCAGCTACTGATGAACTGTCTTGTGTAGCACTGTCCCCAGCCTTTCACGAAGCTTATCTGGACCGTGAAGCCTGTGCGAGGCTGCTGCGTGAACTCGTGGTCGTTGGGCCTCTGTAGGCTGCAGGCCTTGTCATAGTCAAAAGCTTTGATGGAGAAACCTGGGAACACCTTGTGCACCAGCAGCGTGCGCGAGTCCGGGTTGTCCAGTGTGGCCGACTTAATGAAGATGGGGTAGCAGCTGCGGTTGTAGACCCACACCCCGTCTGGCTCGCGCGTTAGCTGGATGCCATAGCCAATCTTGGCCCGCACCATCTGCACCAGCTGGGACTTGTTGTCGGAGCAAAGCTGGCCCAGGCAGAAGCCGTTCCCCTGAGGTAGATCGTAGAAGATGTCCAGAGAGGGCTCCTGGACTGAGTAGAGGCGCCCGACACGTGTCTTCTCCTCCCAGTATGCCACCACGCACCAATGGGCCCGTTCGCCAGACTCCTGCATCGCTAGGGAATCTAGAGGAGGAGACAAAGACAGAGGATGGTTAGAACTGCTGGGAGGTGGTCGGAGAAGACATGATGCAGGCAGTATGGTAAAATACACAAAGAAAAAAGTAAAGGAGAAGCAAAGAAGTAAATGCATGAGGCAGTGATGTGGGAATTCTAATCAGATTTTAAAAGGCTCAATTTGAGACATGATGTGTAGCAGTGATGTCACAGATAAACATGGAAGCCCTTTGTCAGAGCCCATGTACTGGGATATTAACTCTGGTGCACATTCAAACACAGTGGGTAATGGTAGCAAACCTTAACACTGGATGCCACCAGCTATGAGCATGAGGAAACATGGTTGACTGAGTGGAACCAGCTCGACTCGGCTCAGCTCGGCTCGACTCGGTACTCCTGGAGACCGTTTCCATTACAGGATACTACTGACTTCACAGTACCTGGACGTCATAGCGATGCAGCGCGTTATTTCTGTGTCATCTGCTCAGAGAGTTGCTGATAAACTTGCTCGTTGCGTGTTGTCTCATCTGAATTTTTACATCGGCCACCAAAGACGGAATCTCCTCGACTGACCATGGTGTAGTTTTAGGCTGTTATCATGTGGATTCATGTGCCGCTACATTTACTGTCAACTTCTGCATCTGTTTTTTGTAAAACGGTAGGTCACAGAGACAACTGTCTGACCAATCAGTGGTCTGCAGTGTTATACGTCATGGTTTAGTATCACTTGGAACCTCAGCGGAGGTGATATCAAAAAACTAGTACTGGGTACCAGATTCTGGTCCCTTTTCGTAATGGAAACGCAAAAAGGCCAAGCCGAGTTGAGTCGAGTCGAGCCGGTACCACGCAGTGGAAACGCAGCGTAAGTCTGTGAACACTGACGTCCCTCTGAAGATATAAAGGAAACCTTTTAAGGGAATTCTATACTGATGAAAAAATAGTTACAAATATTCTACTACATATCTTCATATATATGGTCAAGGTCAGGTTTATTTATATAGCACATTTACAACAATGCAAAGTGCCCAAAGTGCTGGAAAAACACAAGATATGACAAAACTAATGAAAATTTATAGATATACAAGATAAAATATAGTAAAACTGATAAAGCAGATACACAATAATAGGATAAGTAATATCTAAAAGCACAACCAGAAGATAAAACAAATATATATATGGGAATTCAGTCTTGTAAATTCCCTAATGTATAACAGCCTGGACTTTTAATGTAGAACACTTCTTAACATCTTTTTCCTTATATCTGTTTTGGGAAAAAGAGAATATGTTTTCGTCATGAGCTAAAACTAAAGTGTCATCTTTAATTTGTGCCATACAGGAAAACCATGCTGGAATCCTTGGACTTCAGACAAGAGAAGCAACTCAGACACTAGCAGGCAAGTGTCCACATGCAGTACAATATTTGTCTAGGCATTAAATGCTTATCTTCTGTCTGGCTCGCTGTATTTTTGTAACAGCATGGCCAACAATGTACTGACGTCAAAAGACTGCCCCAATCCTCTCTCTCTCTCTCTTTCTCTCTGCGTTTCTCTATAGCAGTGTGCCTCAATGTGCTGCAGGAAATAAAGAGATCACATAATTCATATTCTTCAAAGACAAGGAGCGAGTTTCACGCGAGCGTCCCCTCTTTACGCTGAAGCACATGGTGTTTAGCTGACAAGCAACGCAGGCCATTAACTCTAAAACCCTGGTGTCGGAATCGTTGACAAGCCCAGCCTCTCCGATCTAAAGTTTCCCCTTGAGCGTAAAAGAAGTGTAGCATTGGCCATGCTCCAGTTTCCAAACCCCTCCGCCTCCTCCCTCCCTCCCTCCCTCCCTCTCACGTCTCCCTTTACTGTGCCTCCTGCGCCGTCCCTCTCCCCCTTTCATATCTCTATTCCACAGAAATCTGGCTCCCAGCTACTCCCAGCTAGAAAAGTGGGAGCCAGTCAGGCGCAAGGGAAATAGAGGGAGACAGAGAGAGAGAGCGAGAGGAAAGAAAGAGGGGGCGGAGGGGACGGGGTATGGACGAGAAGGAATGCTTTTCACATATTTTGACTGTTACTTTTGCAACTTTGCTTCCTTTCCCGATTCGCAGCGCCTCCTGTGCTTTTAGGGTCATCACCTAATTGCTGCCGCTCCTATCAACAGCTCAACAATATTTTCTGGCTTCCTCTCTGACTGAAACACGCATACAGTCGAGCACTCAAATCCAACCTCGATGAAAGACACATTCAAGGGTTAAGAGAGCTCTAAAAGAGGGGAAATATATGTGAGGGGAAAAAAACATGAACAGAGCCCCTCTCAGAGCCATTTCAGTTTGCTGGGTCCTTCCCATCCGACCCCAACTCCCTCCCTCCCTCCCTCGTTTTATCTGGCGGTAGCAGTGAATGTAACCGGTAATTTGGAAGGTCCCGTCTGAGACAAACTGCAACGTTAATGTAGCAGGATCGCTGCCGTCCCGAGCAGACTGGATGTGGCCTGTCATTAGCCTTCATTAGACACAGGGAGAAAGAAGAAAAAAAGGAGGAAAAAGACAACACTGGGGGAAGAGAGACATAAACAGAGGAGAGGAGGGAAGGCAAGGGAAGGGAGGGGGAGAAACTATGCTTTCCATAAAACAAGAGGGGCTGTGTTCTTTGAAGTTGGTCAGAGCCGAGCCTCGGGGAGTTTATCGTAAATCCATCCTCACGGGGTGCTGGGGGAACTAAGTACCCAGCTATCTACCTTAGACTAAACGGAGAGAGGGGGGGAAATAAAGTATTTATCTTGGAGATAAGAGACCAAAAGTGTCCTTTGTGTCTCGAGCTGATGTCATAAAGTGTCTCCGATCCGGGCCCTGGTTGTCGTTCTTGGGTCTGTTTTACATGTACGTACAGGAACAGCCGGGGTTGATAAGAAAACATTGGACTTTTCTTAACAGCTGACAGAGGGCCTGCTGGTGGAGCTCACCTGTGGGGCTCTGTGTGTGTGTGTGTGTGTGTGCGCGTGTGTGTGTGTGTGTTTGTTATTGCTGAGAGAGACAGGGCCTGGCGTCAGAGGTCATTAGAGCGGCTGCCTGTCTGAGCCTGTCATTGCAGCCTGAAAACACCCTGCTATTCAGGACTACAGTGCCCCGTTTCCCCCCTCCCTCCCTCCCTCCCTCCCTCTCTCTCGCTCTCTCTCTCTCTCTTTCCCTCTCTTCTCCTCTGTGAAGCTCAGACTAGTAGCAAGTGAGAACCACATTCATGTCGGAGTGAAGGAAGTACTGTGCGCAAATCTTTTTCGTAAAGGTAAAAGTAGTTACATCCTACGCTGAAGCACAGACCTGCTTAAATATTCAAAGTTCAGTCGATAGAACTTGCAAACATAAACTTTTAAGGATTACTGCAAAAACTTAGTCCTTCGCTTCTGTGAAGTCGGGGGACTTGCCAGAGAGAATTAAAAGTCAATGATCAAAATCGATGGAACAGAGATCTGCTGAATTTGAGTCTCTAGTGTGGGTCAAGCACCCAAAACACCAGATACTACACTTCCCATAATGCAACGCGATAGTGTCTTTTTGTAGACCAACCCAATATCTTTTAAAGTCTATGTGACCAATCTAAAAATAACCCGGAAAATAGAGGTCGAGTGTGGCTGATATGTTGATACCTAGTTAATCAGTCCATTGTAGCTCCAAGAAAAAGTTAGACCCTGTTATCAATCAAGTCTTTATTAGATATTGGAAAACTGCTGAACTTAACATCTAAGTCAAAGTGATGAAAATCAATAAAATACTCAACAACAGCAATCAATATATCAATAAATACGTAACTTTTCAATTCCCATTTTACACCAAAGTCAGTAATTGTGGTTGTGAAGCCACTATTGGAGCCAGGTTCTGCTCATAGCAATAGTTTATAAAGCGTTAAATCAGCATTGATTAAGTGGCCAAACTGACAGATTGGTCTGGCTCTAACTGAATACATCATTATGAGACATAAATTGGAATATTTCCCCGCAGCTTTGAAAACCTTAATCTGGATTCCTAGAGGAGATTTTCCAGGAAGCAGAGTAGTTATGACTTAAACTACTACATATTATTAAAGCTACTGCATTACAAGACTTCATTTCACAGAATCTGAAGAATCTTAACTATGCCAAGCATTAAATTAGTCAATGAGAGTTTAAGTGGAAGCTGATCAGAGAACATGTACCTGACAAAAACAACCCCTTTTCTGTTCAATTATGTGCAGAGAGAAAGCGAGACAGGCAGACTCCTCCATCTGTGGGGCACAGCCTTGAGAAGACTATGTTCACAGCTTGTCCTGACAGCAGAGGAGCTTACACCTCATGAGTAACGCTGCAGAACAGCACATGCACACACATAAACAGACGTTCTAACGCGAGTAGCCAGTATCAACACACCTTGTTGCAACTGCAAGGCTCATTTAACCAAATTTTAATTTTTAACACGCCGTGTGAGCATGTTTGTGTGTGTGTTTGCGTATGTCGAGGTGTGAGGTGTCCGCCACTCACGCTTCTCACATTACAGTCTGACACTATTTCAGGTGCTCTTTGCATAGGTGTGTGAGTGTGTGTGTCAGACGGTGTCGTCAGAGCGTCTGCACATAGTCCGTCTGTCTGTCTGTCCAGAGAGTTTTTCAATCAGCTCCAGCCTCTGAACACATACACAATGAACTGGCTGTGCATCTGTCTGCCCGCTTTCTGGATGTCTGCCTATCAGAGCATTAGTCCGTCTATCTGTCTGTCTGTCTGTCTGCCCACCTGCCCGTCTGCGCCATGGCCTTTCAGCCTGTGTGTCTCGGTGCAGCTCCTTGCAGGAGATAAGCTGGCTAGCTACAGCAGCCTGAGACCATCTGTCATCCCAGACCTTTTCTGCCCTGCTCTGCTCCACTCCTGTCAATTGTCTGCTGCAGGTCTGCCTCCTTCTGCTTCTCTCCCATGGGGTCCACACATCCCCCACCTCAAATTTAAAAAATGCTACTTTCCCTGCTGTTCCACTGCCCCTGCATCATGAAAACGGTAACAGACTGATTAAAGTGTTTTCTCTTGAAACTGCAAGAGGCAGCTGGTGAGAGCTAATGTGGATGATAGCCATTAGCAACATTGTACAATGAAAAACAACATATTGCCCCAAGTATTTAATGGTTGATCAGCTTATGGTCTGGGAGAGAGGGTCAGGGCGTCTTTTTTTCTCAGAGCTGCTGCAATAAACCATAATTTCCTCCCCACACACACATACATATCTGTGATTAAATAAACCTGCTGTGCAATGCAAAATACAGAGTGGATTTGGCAAAGAGACACAGCCTCCCCGTGGATTTTAATGGTCCTCTGTCTTTAAGAGTGGACGCCATGCTAGCTGACTGAGACAATTGGACTTGGTTGGAGGGAGGAGGGATGTCTGAGAGGGGAGGAGGGGCGACGACAGACTGGGTGCTTCTCTCAGGGGCCAGAAACACAGTCTGGAAAGGTTAATCATTACCTCTGTCTGACTCCATACTCACACACACTCACACACACACACACAGACCAGGTCACTACTATTCTTAGAAGTCAACACAGTCACAGAGTAACACACCCACGCCCTCACTGCACACACACACACACACACACACACAAGTTGAACTTTAGTTCTGGACTCAACACTATCAACATCGGTAAATAGTGAGGAGGCTCTTGAGAACTGTCTCATATCGATCCCTAGGAGCTCTGTCTTTGTGTGTGTGTATTTGTGTGTGTGTGTGTGTTTGTGCCTGTCTTGGCTCAGACATGTAATGACCCTGTCGTCATCATCAGACTTCACAACGGCTGCGGTGAGGAATGGGGAAGACGTGAAGGAAATAGCCGGAGGGGGGAAGGAAGAACTCTTCACGGTGCCTTATTTTCTAAGTCAACACCCTCTCTGGAGCTGGGGAAAGTCTATTGTGAGGGTCAAGGGTCACCCTGAAGGCATTCCCTTTGTTCTCTCTACCATGCCGTTTATGTTCACGCCTGTGTGTGTGTGCCTGTGAGTGAGTGTGTATTTCTGTGTCTACAGAAAGAAGCACAGGGATTTCTTACTGTGCTCACCATAAGATTTGGTCTCATTGATTTTTTTTTCACAGTTAATACAACGTGGAGCTCTCAACAGCTTTCTTCTTCTGGGAAAAAATTCAGTGATAGGCAACCCTTCAAAATAGGTAGGATTAGCTGCCCTGCGCTTGAAGACATTCAACTGCCCTTGTCTTGCACACATAGCAGTCATTTAAAACCCAAGTTTGTACTAAGACACTTTCATTTGCTGTTTTACACAGCACAAATGAAAATGCTTCCCTCCTCAAACATGAACAGAAAAATCATGGTGGGTTTACAGAGGAAGTTGCTCTTTTAGGGTGCTGCTTATGCAACAAGACATCAACTGCGCCCCCCCCCCCCTCCCCTCCCCTCCCTTTCAAGAAACCTAAATAGGCCCTGATGGCAGGAAAACCACACAGGGGAGTGGCAGAGTTTTGCTATCTGCTGATCTGACTCTTCGCAGAAACACAGATAGAGAGAATGAGTTGCAGACACGCCATGTCTTACGTGAACGGGCCAAGACTGGGCCAAGATAAGGAGAAGAAATAATGGTGTTTGTTTCCCAAATGTCTCCGTGGAAGTTTTGTTTTGTCTTTGGAGAGTTGGTGGGAACTGCATTGATATAAAGAAGATGAAGATTCATTTTAGAATTTCTTTCCAGCATCTTCCACTTCTATCTGTTAAACTTCAGAATGAAACTTCTCCAAATGAAGGACATTTTGTTCTCTTGCAGTGCCTCCTCCTGAGTTATTATTCAAACACTTCATCATGTTCACCCTTACCACACACACACACAAACAGAACCATCCCCTGCTGCCCAGATTTCCCAGGGTGACAGGACAAATAAACACTAGCTTTTCGGACACAGGGTGCCAGGCAGACCGTAATAATGATGTCATCAACTCTCTTTTGCAAACACACCAGTCAGAAGATCACCACCACTGCTACGGACAGATGGACAGACAAGCTCAACAATCACCTGCATTGTTGTGGCACTAAAACTTCCGTGGGAACAAAATATTACCTCAAAACACAGAGACAGACAACCAGCCAAGCCAGTTGTGTGTGGCCAGAGCTTTTGTTGTTACTCTATTATTAATAATTACATACTTTGTGTGGCTGTGGATGAGTGTGTGTGATTATACCTAGCACTGTGGTTGGTTTGTGATAGAGATGTGGCTACTGGCAGCACTGTCTCAGAGATAAAAAAGACAAGACACACACCCCAACAGATACAACACACACTGACTCCATGAATGAATAGGCTGGAGGGTGGAGACAGCACCGACACCAACACACGCACCCACACACACATACAAACACACACACTAACACACACAGGTTTAGAGGAATGTGTCTCCACTTATTTCCATTTTTGCCTTTATCCTGTAAATCAAAAGGGGAGGGAGGGGTTGGCTGTCTCTCACTCCCTCGCTCCCTCTTTCTCCCTCACACACTCTTTCATATCTTCATATGCTGAGGTAACGTCAAAATCCACTTCACAGAGGGACTGTGAACCAAAACAATGTTCGTCTCATTCTGGGCTTCCCTCCATGTATGGCTCCCAGCCAGATCTGCATAGCCCACCTTTCAGTCAACTGGCTACACTGAAAAGTACGGTCTGACTGTAAACGTACACGTAGATGTACACAAGGTTATGTTAAACACAATACTGCACCAAGCATTTATATCTGAGGACATATTCAGCAAAAAACACACCAAACACTGACATACAAGCTATGCTCTCCTCTGTTTTTCCCTTCTCCCTCCATCCTCCTATGTCTCCTCGTGCTGTTTTTTCGATTTGTGCAGCATAATGACACAGGGTGGAGAACAGAGGACGGCCAAAACCAAAATTAAGTCCCTTGCCAAGAGGCGGCTTGGCTGCCGCGCAAGGAGAGGAAGTGGGGAGTAATGAGAGATCCTGGCCCGGCACGGAGCAGCCCAGCTCGGCTCTGCTCTGCTCTGGCTAACACACAGCCTCCAAATTACAGAGAACACAGCAGAGCTGCCGGCCATCTCTCCCTCCACCCAAAGCCGCCATCTTCTCTCTCTCTCTTGCCTCTCTCTCTCTCTTCATTCCTTCTCTTAGGGAAAAAGTAACAAAAGAAAAAAAAATCAAGATTGGAGGGAGAAAAACAAAACAGAAACATTTTTATGGTGAAGAAAGTGTTCCATGTGTCTTACAGTTCCTGGGAACTGAAGTGTTAGCGCGTCTGTCTTTCTGCAAGTCGAATACATGTTAAATTTGTTGCTTTTCTTTCTCGTTTGACTCCCTCCCCCTTTCTGCTTGGTGCAGACCACTGTTTGTTTTCCGTCAAGAAGAGGCCTCGGCTGCCTCCCTGTCCGCTCGCCTTTTCCTCAAAGACATGAGGTCATATCCTGCGCAGCCCTTTCCTTTGCCTGCTAACCCAAACAAGGCACGAATGCAGGGAATGAGGAGAGACTGAGGCCGCTCTGTTTCTTAACAGGGCTGACGATTGCTGGAGGTTAGTGTTGAAAAAATTCTAACGCATCTTATGTTTCAAGATGCAATTTAAACTTTCAACCAACTTTTTTGACTCTTTCTCTCGCTTGGCATGGGCCGAAAATGCTGGGTTTCTTTGGGGACTTCCATATGACAGCAGAACTAGTTTGATTTAATGAGCCAAGGTGCCAAGACTAAATTTAATCTCTGTCAGAGCCCCTGATGAAGGTTATACCTCCAGCCGATTCACCGGATGACTAATTGACTGACTGAAGGCCCCGGCCGACTGTCTGTGGAGTGAAGTGACTGGCTGGTGGTATAAGAATACAACTCAGCCTAAATTTAACCTGCAGTGGGAGGAAGTGCCTGTGTGACAGTCGGCCGTGCGCCAGGGCTCGCACCAGGTCATTCTATCTGCCTGCCTGCGCGTATGTGTCACTGTATGTGTGTGTGTGTGTGTATGTGTGTGTGAAAAAAATGCAAGTGTGTGTGTGCGTACATGTCACCGCAACCCGACTGGATCCCCTTACACGCAGGCACTCTGGGTCAGTCCCCGATGGCACCAGTAGGCATGCCACCGTCAAACACACAAGCGATACTACACATCCAATAAGAGCCTGGTATGAGCATGAACGTATAACTGCCCTCTAAACTAGACACTGGGCGATTAATTGGCGCCAATAGGATGCTTTTCAAACTCTCAGGATTGGCAGAACTTAGCTCCGATAATGACCGGTAAATAGTATTATTCGTCCCGGCTGGAATTAGCTACTTTGAAGGAAAATACTGGCTAAAAACAAACAAGTATCCCACTTTTATGGTTCGTTGGATGTTCAGTCCAGGGTTGATTGATTAATTAAGCTTGATTTTAACTTCAGGCTATCCATTTTCAAATGAAGTCAAAGGAAGCACAGTTTAGATTTCTTTTTTTCTACCCAGAAACAAGTGGTAAGGCGATATTGGATGTTTTTTTCTGCTCCAAACTATTACCACCAATCTTTAAAAATCCAGCATCAGCCAACCGTTACTGTAAACAACATACATTTACACACAAGAGCCGGGTATTGATCCTCAACTCTTCTGTGTTTGACCACAGGTTGACAAGACGTACCAAAGCTGCCAGTCAAATGTCCGCTTACATGTATGCTCTCCTTGTTACATTTGCCTTATCTGGCTGTTTTCACGCATCAAAACAACAGCCAAAAACATCCAATCGTTCAGTATTTTTCCTCTGAAATGTTCAAAGGGGCAGCTAAAGGTTTAAATAGATCTTTCACACTGCACACATTCATAACTAACAACACAGCTCCTCCCTAACCCCTGACCAATTCTCCATTTCTGAAGATCTCCCTTGATGTCAGCTCCTAGCTGAACCCAAACCCCCTGAGCTAAGCCCTCAGCCCGGCTCAAACTCAGATCAGCACCACCACCACCACCCCCCCTTCCTTCTTTTTCTCCTTCTCCTCTCTTCTTCCCTCTCTCTCTCTCTCTCTCTGCTCTGTTCCAAGCTGATGACGTGAGCCAGCGAGAGGAGCTTTGGAGCTGCTAGCCTGGCAGGCAGCCTAGATTGCATTTGCGCTTGTCGCTGTCGCAGCTCACTTTAACTCCTTCCAGCCTGGATAGTCTTGGCTTTCCAAGACGGATAAACATGGAACGTTCCCTTTTTTCTATTAAAACGAGCATAAGAGATGATGTTTTTGCTAAATTCGTCTGATAAGCTCCTTCTTCTTTTTCAGATTCTCAAACATCCTCTTCCTGAAACTGTAAAATCCATCTAAACAAACAGAAAAAAAAAAAAAAAAAAGGTGGACAAGCACTTAGTTATTCTACATCAAGCAAGAAAGTTATGGTGTAACTCATGCTGACTTCAAGTCTTTGCCACCCGCCCCTCTCTTCCTTCTTCCTCTCTGTAAATATGTCTGGAGAAGAACATAAAAAGGGCAGAGTGAGTGAATTAGAAGGTCAGCAGCGGGCCTCTGGGAGAGCCATGTTTCTTTTGTCAGGGCCCCTGAGGGAGGGAGCGAAGGAAGGAGGGAACGCGAGGGGGGCCGAAGGAGGAACGGTTCTTTCCTTGCCAGGGAAATCGCGAGGGGCAGAGTACGTGGGCCATCCCTCTCCCCAGGCCCTCTTTCTAACTCACTTTTACTGAGGAGGCCCATTCACACACATACTGAGCGATGGCCGCTGCTGCCATGTCATCTTTGCCAGGAAGGAAAAGAGGGGAGGGGGGAGGAGGAAGGAGGCATGTATGCCTAGCTAAAGCAGGGAAGGAGGGAGGGAGGGAGGGGTGTAGGAGTGCCTGTTAAAGACTCCGGTTCTTAGGTTTCACAGTTTGAACTGGGTCTAAAATGTGTCTTTGGTTAATGTACAGGGAGTTATTTAGTGTTCTTAGGAGGAGAGGAGAGGAGAGGAGAGGAGAGGAGAGGAGAGGAGAGGAGAGGAGAGGAGACTGAAATTTGGGTTCTGTGCTCATGTAAGCATTTCTCCAATCACCATCTAAGAACACACACATATATGACCCACACACACACTCACACACACACCACCACAAAACAAAGCAGGGGGGGGAACGGGCAGTGAACACCAACTGACATAAAACAGGCTTTAAAGGCCCAGTAATGAGAACCATCTGAGGCGAAGGAAAGCAGAGAACAGCACAGAGCACAATCTGAAAGAGTGGAGAACTACACAGACTGTTGAAACATATTCTGTAGCCTGCGGAAAGGGCGCCGGGTAAGGCAGGCAGCACAGCCAAAGGGAGGATTATGGGAGGAAAGCTGAGGAAACCCAAATACAACGTCCTCCATGAAAGAAAGAAAGAAAGAAAGACACCTGTGTGTGTCTTATACACAGAGTTAAGTGTCTACAAAGACATCCCCTGTACGCACAAACACACCCAAACAAACACTCAGATGTGAGTCCAAGCCTCGTTTTTTTTACTCCTTTTTTTTAAACTCCCTCTGCAATACCGCACGCACAGAACAGATTCTTCTCCAAACAACGGATCGGCGTGTTTGTCTTCCATTACAACAGTACACGGCAAGGGATGAGTGGGAACGGGAGAGGAAGAGGAGAAGAGAAGAGCCTTGTTCAAAGAGCCAGGAGGGAGGAATTTATGTGGATGTGGGAGAAATACACCACCCTGCTTCACTGCCTTTTTTTATTACAGAGGGGAAGCTGGGGCCCCCACAATCACTGCCTCATCACCATGAGTATGGAGACGAGATGTGTGTGTGGAAGGGAAAGACAAAGAATGAGAAACGGAGGATGAAATTAAAATAGAGGCAGAAAAAAAAAAACAGAAGAGGTAGGATTCAGTAAGAATATTTACCTGAAAGCCCCACAGGGGCCGAGTATGTGGTTCCCCCAGTGTCACTGGATGAAGGTCCAGAGTCTGGAGAATCTAATGGAAACAGAAAGAGAGACTGTGATTTAGCACAGTGTGTGTGTGTGTGTGTGTGTGTGTGTGTGTGAGGGGAGAAGGCAAGCAGCTGTGTGGCCGTCAATCACTCCGGTGAAATCAATGCCTAATGAAGACGCTGACGATGAGGCTCACACTCTCACACACACACAGAGGACTAACAGTGGAGAGTTTCTTACACCCCTGATAATCCCTCTATAATCCACTGCTTCAGGAGGAACTTTAGGCCTCCATCTCTGCACAGACAAGCTGCTGATCTGAGAAGAGCTGTTTCCTTCCCGCTAATGGCAGAGGAGCGAGGGTTTGGGGTCAGATCCCCGCTCCAGATCCAGTACTAGTAGATATTTCAAGGCCGACAGTTACCACTCTGAGGTCCGGGAGTCAAATAAACGGGCCTGATGTTTGTCATATTTTGCTTTTTTTCTCTTAAGGGACACTTGCAGCTCTTTGTAATTTCAGATCCCTTTCTAGCATATGACTTTTCCGAACGAAATCTGCGTCAACAACAAGAAACGAAAAATGTTTTAAAGACGTGTTGGCCTTTAAATTAAAGTTTTAGAAGGAAACACTTCATCCTGGTAAAAACAATGAGCCGAACAGAGCTTAAAAGGGCAGCTCTGAAAGCCGAGCACTGTAAATTTTCTTAATGGCACACTAGCTGACAGACAGGAGAGACAAAAAACAAGTCACTCTCACTCACCCTCTCTTTGCATTTGAATAATAAACTCCCCACTAAGACTTGTAATGTAGGCTAGTTTCAACATGACACCTGAATGGAGCTTTAACAAAACTGCTGTGTGTGTCGAATAGAGCAGTGCACCGTTGGGAGCAGGCTAACTCTGCTGCAAAGCTGCTGCTGGTAGCTTGGTATTCACTAATGATACATTCCTTTCACTGTACGTCAACACTGCGCTGCACCTACCGTCCATTGAAGCCCAGACGGTGGTGGCCACGGAGTGAATTATGACTCTTCAACGGCAGTTTTTACAACTTGGGGCGTGACATGTAATACATTACTCACGCATTCAAATTCATCGAAGTTTGCATCTGCTTCAACTGTTTGCGCTTGTTTGCGTTTGCTCCAAACGTGGGAGAAAAATAGTGGGTTTCTGCTGGAGAAGAGTTAAACTGGTCTAGAAACAGTAAAAATGCATAAAATGATTAGAAGATTTAATGTCCCCTTAAGTATTTGCAAAAATGTATCATCCCACATCAGTTCACTGTGTCACAGAGCAGTCACACATTGACAGTTCCTAGATAGTAGCTTTCTGCTCGTACCTAACAGTAACTAGTTAATTTAGGGGGATTTTCCCTAAAGTAGAATCACGTTTAATTCAAAACTAATATCAGGAAGTTTATCAAAACTTAAACTGGTGATATCTCAAACTTCTATTGAGGAAATATACAATAAATATTGACATTTATTGCATAAGACCTTAACAGTCCCTAGATATAGTTAGCTAGTGGTGGCTAGTTCATATGTGTGGGAAACCAACTGAGATGTTTTTAGGATTGGTTTGTGGAATGAATTAAGTGTAATACATGTCCAGTTTATCCACATCCAATACAATACAAGGTAGTTTATAAAGGTGGTTTTATAGATAACCTAAAAAAAACAACACTTTGCACTTTAATTTCGTTCAACTCTTAAAAACTGAACTGAAGACCTTCTTGTTTAGACAGGCTTTTAGTTAGGGGTGGGTTTTATGACCATTTACTTTTATGTTTTTATACCTGCGTCTGTATGTTTTTGATGCCTGTGTATTTTACTACTGACTTTATTCTAAAGCACTTTGTGAATTCTTTCTGTGATAACTGCTACATAAACAAACTTTATTATTATCGTTTTAGATTTGTACTTAGACTCATTTCATTACATAAAGACCCTAGATTACATTAAAAGCCTGTTGTGTGTTGAAGTTTTTAAGGCTTTAACTCACTGTCTCTCTGGCCTCCAGCTGACCGAGCTGACTTCAAGTATGAGACTCAGTCAGACCCCAGAGTGGTTTGACTGGGAGCCCTCTACACCCTGTCACCCTGCCCCGTCCGGACGCGGTCCGTGCTGCCTGTGGTCGCGGTAAATGAGATGCACGGGCACAGCCCAGCCTGCCTTCCCTTTCATTGGCTGCCAACAGCCAGCCCTGGTCTCCCCGGGCAACAGTTCACAGCTGACCACAGAGCCGAGGGGGCATCAGAGAGAAAGAGCTAAAACAGTGTATGATTTATATTCCCCAGAGCTGAAACAAGGTAGCGTTTGACGTCGGCGCTGCTTTCATATTGACCGCCGTTGCTGGTAGCAGGACAGGCACCCTGACACATATAACCCCCGCTTCCTTCTCACTGGAATCATAAAACCATCGTCATAAAATCCACCACTCTTCCGCTTCTTCATTCATGCACCGTCTGATTGCCTTTTAAAAGTTAACTATGCAGATTTGCTGAACGCCATCATGATTGAAAACAGTCAAAGAAAAAAAAAAAAAAAAAAAAGTAGAGATTGTTAGTGAAAACGGTAACAGCCTAAAGGAATGGGAAGTAGTGGATGACTGACAGCTTCCTGAGGCACAGGGGGAAAAACCTCTGTCTGTCTGCATCATAAGCTCATCTATCCTTTGGCTGTATATCTGTGTTTATACATCCCTCCAGCCTGATTCATTGTCCTCTTTATATGTTTTCTTTCACTCTTCTCCGCCAGTATACGACAGACACAGACCCTTTTGATTAACCACAACTGCAGCAGCTACGCACTCTGAAAGCTTCCAAATGAGGTTACAGCGTGACAGGTGAGCTGCACGGTTTTACTTTAACAGACACATCAGACTGAATGACAGCGCATGTAAACTTTTAAACACACTCGCAATACACTAATATTTTCCTCATCGTTCCCACACGGTCACACTGACTCGAGCATTTCAGTTTGCTCTGGTGGAAGGGGAACAGGGTGGATACATGAGTTGTATAATCATTTCCTTTGTGTGCATCCAGCATGCATTTCCTATTTATCTCCTTGTTTCCTTTCATGGCTGGAATGTTTCCAACTGGACTCTTTTCATACAGACACTAGAGAACTAGTTCTGCACTGAGGCAGACATCGCCACACAATCAACAGTTTAAGTGTGAAGGAGAGTGCAGCTTCTATTATCATCTGTCACATGTTTACCTGATTTGGACTTGAAATGTTTTCCGAGGCTTCAATAAAAGTCTACCCATAATGGGTTTCTGATGGCAGATAAAATAGCAACTGGAACACTTGGAACTGAAAAATGCAGACTGAAAGACTGATAAAAACACTTAAAGCTGCTAAAAATGAACTATCTTTGCATTTATTAGAGCTGAACCTCTAAGTCCCAGTAATAAACACCTCGTAAATACATCAATAAATCTGGCCACTATCAGAAATGTTACCAGTGTTGATGGTTTGTGAAATGCCCTATCATCCGCTTTTAATAAGTGAAATAATATCATGTAAGCTTTGATAATAAAAAGGTAACAAAAACAGAAGTGGGGGAAGAGGGCGAGTGGGGGATTGAAAGGACCACAGCTGCAGCTGCAATGACTTCCTATTGTTTCCACTCACTGAAAGCCACTTTCTCCTTCTCCTGACTGAACCGGCTGGCCGGCCGCTCGGCTAACTGGTCATTGTTTTTTAACTCGGAGCTCTTCCTGCGCTGACAGACAGGCAACGGTGAGAGTGAGAATGTCAGAAAGCGAGACGTTAATCGTCCCAGAGCAAGGCCATGAATTGATGATGATTGGAAACGTGCACAGACTTGACTTCATATCCTATCTGGTTATACGCAGCTCCATAAAACACACAAACATACGAATAACAAACTGACTAAACAGGCGATGACAACCAGTGTGACAGAGCGGTAGGAGGAAATAATCATAGTTATGACCAATATAAAAAAAAACATCCTGTTAGATCCCCTTGAAAGAAAAATACACAATGTGACTCCCTAAAACAAACCCATTCATCCATAGATGTGGGATGATGACACACACACCAGCCTTCAAACCTTAATCTGTTGATTAATTCAGCTGATAAAAGCCGGCTGGCTCCAGAGACGCCGCTCACTGTCTGTCTGTCTGTCTGTCTGTCTGTCTGTCTGTCTGTCTGTCTGTCTGTCCTGCTCTCTTTCTACTGCGATTCACAATAGATAGATGGACAGACTGCCAGCCACACAAAAGGACATTCAGACAAGCTCCCGTCTTCCCCCTAAAGACCCACACTCACATTATGCCCATGGTGACGTGCCAGTCAATCTATAGCTGGTATCACTTTGTGTGGCTTTGCCCCTGGCTGCCAGCCATGCTAGAACTGCCTCACTTGGCCAAGACTGCCCCCTCCACACCCCCCACCCCCAACCCCCACCCCACTGCTATCATAAATCACAACATAACATGAGGCTGTTGTTTTACACACACTCAACACGAAAACATGCAAATGCACTGCACAGACACACACACACACGGGTAAGGTCACACTTGTAAACATTTATGGAGGCAGAGGAGGGAAAAAAAAGATGTTTCTGACAGGGTGTAAAATGTGTGTATTGATCCAGTAAAATGCCAGTCTCACCTGGTGGTTTAAGATAATCCATGGGATAGCGCGAATATGGAGGAGGAGGAGACTCTGCATGGGGAAAAAACAGAAGCAGAGCATGAGTGGGGAGGGGAAAAAAACGACTAGTGAAAGATGTAAACTTTATGATAAGAGTTGTCATTCTTCTGGGAGAAGGTTTGTGTCTGTCAGCTCTGCCTGGAGAGGCAGGCAGAGGCCGGCCGGGCGGCTATTGCCTTTCATTGGCAGGCAGATAAACAGGGGGCCGCCTGGCGCCAGGAGGGCCACTATCAGCGTCTAGGACAAACTGAGATACAGGCCTCTTTTGGCCCGGGACACCAAGCAAGCACACACACACACACACACACACACACACACACACACACACACTCTCTCACTCTCTCTCTCTCTCTCTCTCTCTCTCTCTCTCTCTCTCTCTCTCTCTCTCTCTAACACACACACACACAGGACCTGGAAACTTCAACGTGGAAAGACTGTAAAGCCCGGGTTGAGTCGATGTACTTTGGAAATGCCAATTGTGAAATGTTAAAATACCACGTAGGCTGTTTGTTTGAAAAAGAGCAGCTCTGATGGAGAAAATATCTTCATATATTCAGGCTGGCAGCTCCTCTGTGGACCTTTGATAATACAGCAGCTGCGTAATAACTGACCACTCTGTGCGTAATGCCAGAAGTAAATGACGCGCATTAGAATAACAATAATAATAATAATGATAATAATAATTCATGATCAGGACGGTTAGGGTAAAATATTATCCCACATACCAAAATGAAACGTAATGACACCACACAGCCGAAAGATGAAGACGACTACAGTTGGCACGCTTTTCCACATTGGTCAAGTTTGACCTTATGGAAACTCAAGACAACCGCGCCAGTGGAGGTGATGTCATTTGAATTAGGCTAATTAGCCCTTTACGACCTGGGTCAGGCTTTTGACATAATGACACAATGTCTGAATCTGGACCTCAAATGATAGAATTTCACTATTTTCTTTTTTCCCCTGATCTGATCTGATGTGAATAATAATAATAATAATAATAATAAAATCCTGGACTCACCTAGTTCACAAAGCCTGCTCATGTGGTGCGGGTTGCAGCAAACGAGCTCTGGGTTGATTTTCCCGTAGGATTCACAGCAAGACAGCCTCTTCAGCTCCGAGGAATGCCTGAGGTCCGGCCACCTGAACACTTTGTAGAGCAGCATGGGAAGAGAGTAAGACTGTTGACCCACTTTGGCGTCCACTTTGCTGGGCAGGAGCAAGCAGGGGCTTCGGGCACCCCCCTTGGACTCCACCGCCTGCAACAGCACCTCTAATTGTTTCTCTTTGATCTTTTTCAGTATCGAGTGGGTCAACGCCTTTAATTCAGCCTCCGACCCGGCGTTGGACTTGGCCACCTTTGTCGCTTTGCCCATGCAGCAGACCCCGGAGCCATGCGTCCCGCCGCCGCCTCCTCCTCCTCCTCCTCCTCCTCCTCCTCTATCCGCCTCCCCGTCGCCCTCCACGGGCGCACGGCTCCTCCAGAGTCGCCGGACGAGCCCCGATCGTTTGGTCCTAAACATGCGGGACGAAAAGAGGTTTCCCCGGCTAAAAAACGAGCATGGTGTCCGCAAATCATGAAGATTCCGGGATCCGAGTCCAGGCAATGACAAGCAGCCTGAGAAAATACGGTGGAAAAACTGGGAGCTGGATGAGCAGAGGAAATCTGTAGCATACGCCAGTCTCTGTCTCCTTGTCCTGGACACTGTGCGATCACCGGAAAAAAAAAAAAAAAAAAAAGAAAAAAAAAAAAAACAGTCGTGAGGTCCGCGGGACAGTCAGCCGGTCCTCCGTGGGTAGATAAGCATCACCTCCAGGCGGTGGAGACTATAAGCAATAATATTATTAATAATAATAACGCATCTAACAAATGTGCTCCAACACAGACAGCAGTCGGATGTCGGATGGATGGAGCCCCAGCAGTGGGTGATGTGCAGCCCGGTGACCCCTGGAAGAACCGATTTTCACCGGATAAAAAACATCCTTCTATCTACACGCATTTCCCACGATCACGGTGGAAACGAGAACAAACCGGGGCCTAATTACGCATAAATGCTCTCAGTTATCCCATGAAAAAAAAAAAAAAAGAAAAAACGCAGCTCGCCCCTTCTCTTTCTATGTGTGTGTATGTGTGTGTGTCTTCAAGAGCATTAATCCACAAAATCCTTGATCCGACTGCACCGTGCACGGAGCTCTTATCCGTTACCGTCTAAAACTCTGCAGAGGATGTGGTCTGCCGGTAGGGAACAAGCCTCGTCCGAAGAGCAGACGGAGAGAAAGAAAGAGAGAGAGAAGGAGAGAGAGAGAGAGAGAGGGGGGAGGAAATCCACGGACTGAAAAATCTAACCCGAGTTCAGCTGAAAGCCGGAGAGAGGAGAGAAGAGAGAGAGACCCTCCGGTTCTGGTTGTACGTCCACACGCAGAAAAAACGCGCACCAAAATATGCCGAGAACCGTGGACAGGCTGTTTTTTGTTTTGTTTTGTTTTTAAAAAGGCGAATCCGTTCATTAAAAAAATATCAAATAATCCAGCCTTCGTTTATCTGTGGGTACACGAAGTTTCCGCGTCTGAGTGTCGAAGGAAAAAGCGAGCCGACGACTGATCTGTAGGGGGGTAAAAGGCTCTGTGTCTGTAAATGCGGCGGATGGTTTGGGTGCCCTTGCTCCGTCTCCAGTCTCCAGTGCGCATTGACGCGCCCGGTCACGTGTGTGTCTAGACACCCTGTCGCTTAAAAGAAATGTGATTGTGTTGCGCAAACAACAGATCAAGTAGAGCCCACAGCGCACACGGAACACGCACACACATTAAAAAAAAAAAAAAAAAAAAACACAAACGTATATCCAAATGAGGGGGGAAAAAAAACTTTGACAAGGATGGGAAACATTTTAGCCAAATAAAAGTTGAGTGTAAAGTTGAGGATAGGGGGCGAGAGTGGGACACGGGTCTAAGTTCAGGATCTGAAATGTCTCAGTTTACATAATAAACATGAAACATATTATAAGAATGAGAATTAAAAATCTAATTTTTTTTATTATTATTATTATTTAAGGTTATCAAATATCTTTAAAGTTTCCCTTTTTTGTTTTATTTTCGGTTTCACTCATGTTAAAAGTGTCCTATAATGAAAATGTAGGTTAAAACATATAATAATCTAACAGCCCCCACGTTTCAAATGGTCCTTTTTCTCATTTTATTTATTTTAAAAACACATAAACGTATATACAAATGAGGAGAGGGCAACAAAAAAAACTTTGACAAGGATGGGAAACATTTTACCCAAATAAAAGTTAAGTGTAAAGTTGAGGATAGGGGGTGAGAGTGGGACACGGGTCTAAGTTCAGGATCTTAAATGTGTCTGTTTACATAATAAATATTAAATATATTATAAGAATGAGAATTAAGAATCTAAATATATTTTTTGATTATTTAAGGTTATCAAATATCTTTAACCCTTTCATGCCTAGTGGTCACTACAGTGGACAGTTGTTCAAAGCTGTTCTCTTGTATATTCATGGATGTTGTTGTTTTAGTTCCATATCAGCCAACACAGTGGACACTTAAGCATCATCACATACACTGAAATTCATACCATTACTGTAACTTTGCTGTTCTAGATAAACCTGATCTGCACTAACATGTTTGAGTGTAAAAATGAACTGCTAATTGTTATTAGACTGTAATTAACAGGCTTTTTTTTATTTGCATATTATCTCCACGAAGTGAATAATAACTAGTATTAAACTATGCTAAAATGTGAGAAAACATCAGATTAGCAGCATTAAACATGTTTTTATTTCATAGTTTTCACACAGTATATCAGTAAATACATGTTTTTTTGTTTCTAAAATGAAACACATGGTGTCCAGGTGAGTGGACATTTTTGTAACGCCATAAAAAATAGGTTCATAAAAAAAAAAATCAATTGCATTGTTTTTGTTTTTTTGTTTGTTTGTTTGTTTTTTTGGGGGGGCGGGGGGGATCATGCCCTAAGAGGAATGAAAATCACTCAGGAAAAAAATCTTGATTAAGGTTCTCATAATTCATGCAAGAAAGGGTTAAAGTTTCCCCTTTTTGTTTTATTTTCAGTTTCACTCATATTAAAAGTGTCCTATAATGAAAATGTAGGTTAAAACACATAATAATAATCTAACAGCCCCCATGTGCCAAACGGTCCTTTTTTGTCATTTTATTTCACATTTTGCCCTATTTAACGCATTTTCTCTGATGTTTATGTAAAACTCACTGACTGTCATTGGAATTTGGGAATGTTCTAATATTCCAGCTCAAACTTGGAAATATATGGAGAAACTTGAGTCCCCTGGTATAAACTGAATTTAGGGCAGTAATCCGTCTCTCTCTCTTTCTCTCTCTCTCTCTCTCTCTCTCTCTCTCTCTCTCTCTCTCTCTCTCTCTCTCTCTCTCTCTCTCTCATCCCCCTTACTGTTGAACCACATGGGAGGGCGCTGCTGTACTGCCGCCTTGTGGAAGTGGAGCTTCCAGGTTTGACACAGACAGACTTTTTTTTTTTTTGACAGTTTTAACACTTCCCACCCTTCATTATTATCCAACAACAAAATGGGGTCCCATCAACCTAGGATCAATTTTCCCCTCTTTTTCCTGGCAGTGGACCTGTAACAGGATCTGCCCACTTTATTTGCTGCAGGTCTATAAGGGAAATCCATATTTATTATGACAGGCGCAATTGTTGATTTGATCAGTTTACGGGAGATGTATCTGGCGCTGGCGCAGAAGGCCCTTTTGGAATACTTATGCGCACAGTCGTTATGGCGTCTATTTTTGGGATTCCTATTTCTATAAAGTGTATAAATAGACTGTCTGACTTATTAGTAAAAGACCTCAATAGAACCAAAACTGAATTACCTCCACAGATCAGCTCGGACTGCACACCCCCCTACCCCCCTACCCCAAACACACTGAGCTGTTAGTGTGAATGCAACATGCAAGATCAACTTTTTCCGCACTAATGTGTGTGTGTGTCTCCTCCGTTGCCTAATTTTCCTCTCCAGACAGACAGTAGTCTAGGGGAGGAGGTGCAGGCAGCAGTATGTTAATGTGCCAGTATGGCTGCAGGGCAGAGGAATGGATGGCTGATAATGATGATGGGAGAGATGTACTGGGTCGGTGGGGTGGGGGATAGGGGTGTGTGTGTGTGTGTGTGTGTGTGTGTGTGTGGATGGATGGGGGTAGTCAATAGCCCATCCCCACATTGTCCCAGGATCCCTGGCGCCGCGTAAGGGTGCTATGCAAAAGAGCCCCAAACCCAGTAGGGGGACTATTTTTTTTTTTTTTCTTTTTTTTAAGGTAGTCTGGAAGCAATCAGTCAGAGCAGCAGAGGGGGTGGTGTTGGGAGGAGGAGGAGAGGGGGGGGTGTCTGTCAGAGGAATTGTGGAAGTGACTGTAGACTACCATCGTCCCCTCCCCTCTCCCTCTTTCTGTGCGTCTCTCTCCATCTCCATGTCCTTCCTTTTGTGTGTAACTATTCTCCAGACTACAGGAAGTACCCAATTTTATCTAACCGTTTTCCATTTCAGTTTGGCTACAGGAGTCAGTGTGCATGTCTAGACTGGATAAAACTGCAGTTATAGGATAGGACTTTTATTTTGAAAATGCACAATGAGTTTACTCATAGGTGTTAAAAGTCCAAGTAAGATAAAAGAACCAGTGTTGGTGGGCTCTATTGACGTCAAATCACACCCACTTTTTGATTCAGAAAAAAAGAAGAAAAACTGAAATCTTTACATACTTACTTTTTCTACAGAGACGAAGTTCATTAGAAGGATCGTTTAACCCACAGGTGTCAAACATGCAGCCCAGGGGCCAAATCCGGCCCGCCAAAGGGTCCAGTCCGGCCCTTGGGATGAATTTGTGAAATGAAAAAAATTACACTAAGATATTAACAATCCTTTTAGTTCAGGTTCCACATTCAGACCAATTCAATCTCCAGTGGGCAGGACCAGTCAAATACTATCATAATAACATATTAATAATGACAACTCCAAATTTTTCTCTTTGTAAATGTAAATATTTTCATGTATTTACACTATAATAAAGTATAATTCCGCAAAGAAATGTGAATAACCTGAAATGTCTTAAGAGAAGTAAGTACAATTTTAACAATATTCTGCGTGATACTCAATGTTTTGTGTGTTTGTAGATCCACTGTGATCTGTAAGTTATAATGTACATGTGTAAATGATAAACTGAGGCAGAATATTGTTAAATTTACACTTTTTTTTCAGTTTGTTCATGTAATTTACATCTTTTGAAAGCATAGTTTGTAGATGTAAACCCTTTCATAATGTAAATTAACTTTTTGTGCTCTAAAACATAGAGAAAAGTTTGGAGCTGACATTATTTATATATTATTATGTTATTATTTTACTGGTTCGGCCCACTTCAGATCAAATTTAGCTGAATCTGGCCCCTGAACTAAAAGGAGTTTGACACCCCTGGTTTAACCCATAAAGACCCAGTGTTACTTTTGTGGCAGTTTCCAAATAATTTTTTCTCTATATTTCACCTTTCTTAAATGACTTATGTCCATTTATTCTCATATTATCCTCTGTATATTGCATTTTTTTCAGTGTAAATCATGTATTTTCCTATATTTCATTCACTGATCATGTAGATGTTCATAAAGCTCAGAATAAAGTTGAGGGTTATTATATTAGAGACAGAGAAAACTGAAGAAACAGTTACTTTTTTAAGCAAAAATATCAAAAACTGAAGGTAAAAATGAGTGTGTCCATTCACTGACATTGATCCAACTCCATGGGTTTTACTGGTCAATCAATGTTGTAGAAGATGACAGTGTTTCCATGGTAACTACGGAGCCCCTGAACATCCAAATGGGTCATATCTGATGACCATGAAAATTTTGATTCAGAAAAAAAGAAGAAAAACGGAAATTTTTAAATGCTTACTTTTTCTACAGAGACAAAGTTCATTAGAAGGATCGTTTAACCCATAAAGACCCAGTGTTACTTTTGTGGCAGTTTCCAAATAATTTTTTCTCTATATTTCACCTTTCTTAAATGACTTATGTCCATTTATTCTCATATTATCCTCTGTATATTGCATTTTTTTCAGTGTAAATCATGTATTTTCCTATATTTCATTCACTGATCATGTAGATGTTCATAAAGCTCAGAATAAAGTTGAGGGTTATTATATTAGAGACAGAGAAAACTGAAGAAACAGTTACTTTTTTAAGCAAAAATATCAAAAACTGAAGGTAAAAATGAGTGTGTCCATTCACTGACATTGATCCAACTCCATGGGTTTTACTGGTCAATCAATGTTGTAGAAGATGACAGTGTTTCCATGGTAACTACGGAGCCCCTGAACATCCAAATGGGTCATATCTGATGACCATGAAAATTTTTGATTCAGAAAAAAAGAAGAAAAACGGAAATTTTTAAATGCTTACTTTTTCTACAGAGACAAAGTTCATTAGAAGGATCGTTTAACCCATAAAGACCCAGTGTTACTTTTGTGGCAGTTTCCAAATAATTTTTTCTCTATATTTCACCTTTCTTAAATGACTTATGTCCATTTATTCTCATATTATCCTCTGTATATTGCATTTTTTTCAGTGTAAATCATGTATTTTCCTATATTTCATTCACTGATCATGTAGATGTTCATAAAGCTCAGATTAAAGTTGAGGGTTATTATATTAGAGACAGAGAAAACTGAAGAAACAGTTACTTTTTTAAGCAAAAATATCAAAAACTGAAGGTAAAAATGAGTGTGTCCATTCACTGACATTGATCCAACTCCATGGGTTTTACTGGTCAATCAGTGTTGTAGAAGATGACAGTGTTTCCATGGTAACTACGGAGCCTCTGAGCATCCAAATGGGTCATATCTGATGACCATGAAAAGATGAATAACTGTATTTTACACCAATTATTTACATGTATTGATAGGATGAATGGATTAACAGGTATTAAACAGTTTATATCAGTAGGTGGTTTTGGTCGCTGGTGGATGTTTGGGTCATTATGGGTTAATTTTGGAGCTATACTGTATTACATTTCTATGTCAAAACAAATGAGCTGATCTGTGTCTGTTTTTTTTTTGTTTTGTTTTTTTTAAATCAGACTTTTATCCATGATTTTTATTTTCAGCCATGATACATTTTGAAGAAAACACACAATAGAAATAAAAAATATAAGATTATTTTTTTCTCATAGGTTGTACGGTGGACATAGTTTGCAATTTTTAAGATGGTATTCCTTAAAATTAAATTGCTTTGATGTCAGAGCCGGTTCAGACCTCCATGGGGCCCTGGGCAAAATTCTGCTAAGGGGCCCCCCATCCTGAACTTCCAAATAGAATCTTTTTCTTTAAGCTCCGCGAGGCTGTTGGTTATGGATAATATACGCAAACAAAAGTCAGTCTTTAGTCAATATTTCTTCATCGTTTCCCATTTGGTATAAGCTCAACTCCACTCTGACTAAAACTGTAGAAAGAGAGGAAAGAAAGCGAGGCGTTGAACTGACGGCTGTTCTTGGGGTTCATTGTTATGCAGTTTTTTTCTTCTTTTTTGTCGTACCCTGAGGGATAACTCCGCTTCATCTTGGAATAAAGAAATAAAATGGAAGGATGGATAGATTTTAGTTTTTTTATTTTTATTCTAAATTAGGGGCTAACTATGTGGCTGTTACCCCTCCACTCAGTCGCCACTAAAATAAAACCATTTAATTAAATTAATTTGTTTGGAGTTTGAACCCACAAGTTGTTAAAGACCTTCACTGGATCTTATTAAATGAAGACTTGATTCATGTTTAGTGGTAGTTTGTACGTATGTGGGAAGGGTGGGAGGGAGGGGATTTGATTGGTTAAACCACAGGTGTCAAACATGCGGCCCGGGGCCAAAACCGGCCCACCAAAGGTTCCAATCCGGCCTGCAAGATCAATTGGCAAAGTGCAAGTTAGGGCATCGAAGTCAAAAATAATATCATAAGAACCTATAAATAATGACAACACCATTTTTTTTTCTCTTTGATTTAGTGCAAAAAACATTAAATTATGAAAATATTTACATTAAGAAACTATCCTTTAATAATAAAATGTGAATAACCTGAACAAATATGAACAACCAGAAATGTCTAAAGAAAATTAAGTGTAATTTTAACAATATTCTGCCTGTTACTAAAAGTTTTGTGCCTTTGTAGATCTCATATGTAATGCACATGTATAAATGATAAATCAAGGCATAATATTGATAAAACTGTACTTATATTTTTTAACAAATTTCATTTTTTCCAGCTTATTCACATCCTTTTTGTTTGGATAGTTTGTAAATGTAAATATTGGCATAATTGAATGTAATTTTTTTGCACTAAAACAATTTGGAGTTGTCATTATTTATTGGTTATTATGCTGTTATTTTCCGGTCTGGCCCACTTCAGATAAAATTGGACTGAATGTGGCCCCCGGAAGAAAATGAGTTGGATACCCCTGGGTTAAACTAAGAAAAACAATTCAAGACACTGTATCTAAAATGCATTTTATATTGTTTTTCAGTTCTTGAATAAAATAAATATTTAAAAAAAAAAAAAAAAAAAGAGGAATACTTGAAGTCAGATCGCATATGTGGTCAAATTTGTGGGTTACGTAGGTGCGTTGTGCTGAAAGCAATGTCATACCATCGTTTAATATGATCACCATAGTAACCAAACCCAGTTCATGCTCCAAAAGTAGCCCACTACAGGGCCGGATTTGTTCATGATTAGAGCTGAATATGATCAACTAGATGATTTTACATGGTTAGAGAGGTGAGGGAGGGGCCCCATTACTTTGCAGGGCCCTACGTAGTAGTGTTCATAGTGTACATACTAGGAGAACTGGTACTGAGTGATGCACTGGCTTTATCTGAACACACCTGAATTATTTAAAGGGCTCATATTTCTCTAAACCCACTTTTATTAGTTTTTGTTTCATTTATTTGTGTATTTGGACTCTAATAGTTCATACAGTTTGAATTTGAACCCTCCAGGTGCTGCAAAACTATATTCATTTTGGCAAAAATTGAGTGAATTTCTACAACCTGTTTGAATTCTTGCTTAATTTGTTACATTTTATAACTAGTTACATCATAACATCTGCACATATAAGGTCCAGACTTCAGACGAACATTTCTCCAGTTCGACATAATTGTTTGTCAGCAGCATCGGTTGTAGTCCATACTGAAAATATGTCCAAACTTTGAGCCGATTACCTAAAATGTTCAGTTGTTGGTTGAATGGGACAGAGCAGTACAGCCAACAACCTGGAGGGGGCAGGGCCTGAAGTGGCTCATGTGCATTTAAAGGGCCAGCGCTCCAAACCACCTTTCTGGTGTCATTACTCAGAAATAGGGTTGAAGATGGACCTGTGGAGTTGAATTAATGAAGAATTCAGACCCAAGCAGAGCATTTACAGTTTATGGAGACCACAGGGAAATGTTTAATAATGAAGAATTCCTTTTTTTTTTTTTTTTTTTAAAGCAAAATATCACTCCTTTAACCCTTTCATGCATACTGGTCACTACAGTGGACAGTTATTCTCCAGCTGTTCTCTTGTATATTCATTGATTTTGTTGTTTTAGTTCCATATCAGCCAACACAGCGAATGCTTATGCATCATCCCATACACTGTAATTCATACCATTAATGTAACTTTGCTGTTCTTGATAAACCTGATCTGCACTAACAAGTTTCAGTGTACATCAATTGTTATTTGTTAGAAAAAAAAAAAGTTTTTTTTTTTTTTTGCACATTATCTCCATGAAACGTGTAATAATTAGCATTAGAATATGTAAAAATGTGAGAAAACATCAGATTTTATTTCATTGTTTTAATATCAATTTCTGATATTGGGTTTTAAACACGTTTCTTTACTTCAAAAATTAAATGCATGGACATTTTTGTAACTCCATGAAAAAAAAAAAACAACTTGATCACATTGGGGTTTTTTTTCATCCCTATGGAGGAATAAAAACACTCAAGAAAAAAAATCTTAACTAAGGTTCTCATAATTAATGCATGAAAGGGTTAAGTATGTTTGACTTCATGCAGTTGCTGTAAAAATTAATCATTGCTGATTTTATATTATTTTTATTTAATTTTATTGGTTTATTTAATAGGGACCATGCATATTTATGACCACTGTTGCATAAAATATACACCTATGTAAATATGCCAGAATTTGTAAAAAATAACTACTTTTCATCTGCAGTTCCATAGGCAGGTGACAGAATAAGACATAAATCAGCCAACATTGATACATCACTCGTTCGCTATAAAGTAAAAATTTAAAAAAAATACACATAATGATGATGACATAGATATCATCAAAACAAACAAACAAATAACAAATAGATATAGGATGGTCACAGGGGCATTAGCCTATACATTCATCCTCTATACTTACATACAATTTAACATTTCAGGACAGTTTGCAAATTAATGCGATTTTTAGTTGCAACTAGAAATTGGTCTGTCTGTCATCATCTTAACCCATAAAGACCCAAACAGCAACTGGCAACTAAAATCATCCACTGATTTAAAATATTTAATAAATAATGAACCATTAAAGTTATCAATACATATAAATTATTGTTGTAAAATACAGTTATTCATCTTTTCATGGTCATCAGATATGACCCATTTGGACACTCAGGGGCTCCGTAGTTACCATGGAAACACTGTCATCTTCTACAACATTGATTCACCAGTAAAAGCATGGAGTTGGATCAATGACAGTGGATGGACACACTGGGTTTATGTTCAGTTAATGAGAGATTTGACTGAAAAAAGTCACTTTTTCTTCAGTTTTTTAATATAATTACCCTCAACTTAATCTGAACTTTCATGAACATCTACATGATCAGTAAATTATACAGGAAAATACATAATTTTCCTCTTAAAAACACAAAATAAAGAGGATAATATTAAAATAAATAGTGATGAATCACTGAAGAAAGGTCTTTATGGCTTAATGACTATTTTAAGATGTAAAGACACTCATTCATTCTTTAAATGTGATTAAACAGCCAATTATTATTTGATTTATAACAGAAAATTTCTCCATCATTCTAAAGCCAGATTGCATCGTTGACTTAAGCAAAACAATCATCATCTGTTATTGGTAGAATTTCACTGTCAGCCTTACAAAACATTTTGTAATTAGATGAACAAGAATAATTTTGAAAAAAATAGCAGAATTTTTTTCTAAATGTACGTGTCATTGTAAAGTTAATGTGATGCCTCTCTATTAATACAGCTTCCTCAACCTTTTCCCTTTACAATCCAATCTTTTCATCAACTCTAGATTGATCTAGATTTATATTTCACTTCATAGAAAAAAGGAAGTTGTGTTTCAGCTGCATATGTTAAGTGAAAGTAAAATGATATATGTGTTACTTATCCACTCTTTGATTAGGAGTTCGACGGCATAACAATGAAACCATGATTTTATTGTTCGACTTCTAAACCTAATTCCACATCTCTACTCTGAAAACCTACACCTACTAATGCAAAGGTGTCACATGCACATTTAAGCTGACTTTTGTGTTATTCTGTACATAAAAAAAGACATTTCCACCTTAACTCATAAAGACCCAAACAGCCACTGGCAACCCAAACCCTCTACTCATGTAAATAATTGGTGTAAAATACAGTTCTTCATCTTTTCATGGTCATCAGATATGACCCATTTGGATGTTCAGAGGCTCCCTAGTTACCATGGAAACAGTGTCATCTTCTACAACATTGATTCACCAGTAAAAACCATGGAGTTGGATCAATGACACACTGTAAAACAAATCTGTAATTTAACAGAATTTTCACTGTTTATTTTACAGATTTTTCCTGTATTTTTAAGATACAGAAAAATATCAATGAAATGACAAAAATAGACTGTGACTTTACATGTCAAATGGAAAATAACACGAAAAAACTGTAACTGTGAATAACCATAAAATTTCAATTTTTTAAATGAAATTTTTTCTTTTTCACAGAAAAATAGTTAAAATACATTTGCAAATGTTTAATAATTTCACAAATATTTATTTCCTATTTATGAGATTAAACTGTTAATTTAAAGTTTAATACTGTAAAAAAAAAAAAAAAAAAATTTAAACCAGATAAAATTACTGACAACCATAAAAGAAATATTTGTTCTGTAAGTTTAACACGACTTGTTTGTTAACTGACAAATATCTTGTGTAATTACGGGAGGTTTCACAACAAAAATGTTGAATAAATGTATTTTTGTGAATGTATAACATGTATAAGCACTGATAAACTGTCAAAATTCAGTTTTTAATCAGTGGATTGTACAGCTTAGTCTCATTTAAAATTATTTATATAGTTTTTTTTACAGTTTTAATACATGTAAATATTCTTCATTAAACATTAAAAAGTCCAAGAAATATGCCCAATCTTATGTAAAATTAGGGCAAAAAACTGTATTTTAATTATGGAAAATTACCATATTTTTATGACATGGTTATTTTCCGTTATTTAACAGTATTTTTTTTAGCACCCCTGCTGCCAGAATAATAGTTTTTTTTACATTGTTTTTTTTTTTTTTTTTTTTTTTTTTACAGTGCAGTGGATGGACACACTGGGTTTTGCATGCAGTTGTTGATATCTGCTGAAAAAGTCACTTTTTCTTCAGTTTTCTTTGTCTCTGATATGATAACCTTCAACTTTAATCTGAGCTTTCATGACCATCCACATTGTCAGCAAATTAAATACAGGAAAATACCTGATTTTCACAGAAAAAAAAAACGCAAAATACAGAGGATCATATTATATTAAATGGTGATAAATCACTTAAGAAAGGTTAAATACAAAGAAAAATTCATTTGGGAAGTGACGTAAAAGTAGCACTGGGTCTTTATGGGCTAAAGTCACACAGAAAGGGCACAAATTGACGTGTAATTCAGCAGAATGTGACAAATTAAACATATGATCCTCTAAACACAAGCCCTTTGATAGTTTCCTAACCTTCGCCCATGCTCTAGTTTATTTATTTTCCACTATGCCGATAAATCTTCCCTCAAATTGCTGAAATGTAAAGCAGTATCATGTATTATTGTCACACTGGCCACTGAGGTGGTTTGAGAGGGGCTGCGCAGCGGGGTAAAACGGCATCATATAGGAATAAAACTGATTAATATTCTAGATCTAAGCCCTGGCCTTTACTATAATTTATTGACACAGTGAATGCTCCCAGACAAGGGGTCATGCATATGCAATTATAGAGGCTTATTCTGTCTGAACGGTGGTGCTCGAAATAGGCTGAAGATGGCACACAGGGAGTTCGACAGCGCTATGATAAGGGAGATAAAAATAAGACAACTTTAATTAAAAAGATAGAGGAGCTTTTTTTTTCTATTTTACCACTTGTGCGTCTGATATCTTTTGTAGGAAGAGCAAACGCCAACACTGGTAAATGTCACCGCATAATTTAACGTAATTTAAAGTCTGAATCTGGTTCTTTTCTTATCTGAACATACTATGGTGTAAAAGGCACACGCTAGGCTAACTGAAAGTACATCAGGAGTATTTATAAAAAGTATTCAACCCCTGGCATATTTTCCACTTTTACAGTTTTTATAAATAGAGTAATGGTCAACAAAATTAGGATTATTGACAAAAATAATTATTTACAAAAATACTCTTTAACCGTTTATAGGGCACTCATTGAAATACTCTAAAATACAAAATTTTAACCTTAGTGTGTTAGTCTCCCTCCTCTTGCCATAAAACATCCGAGCAGCATTTGCTAAAAACTAAACATACACAATAAAATGACTGTTATAAGGTCATAAATTGGCAAAAAATATCACTCATATTCACTATTTACTGCTTCAAAGTGTTTATAAAATCTCTCTGAATCACCTTATAGTGTTCCAAAAACCAACATCCTTCTTGACCTCACTGAGGCACGGGATTGGCCCCATATTTACCTCCACCAAGAGGTATTCACAGGTGATCACTTTGCTTTGTGTGTTTGCGTGTTTGTTTGTTTGTTTGTTAGCAACTTTACAGGAAAATTCTTCCAACCATCTTTACCAAATTGTACCCACAGATAGGCCTAGGCCCTGGAATGAACCCATTAAATTCTGGGCCAAGTAGGCCAAAGTTCAAGGTCACAGCAAGGTCACAAAATCTACAATTTTCCTATTTTTCATCATTGAGCAATTTTTGAAAATTCATAAAAAATTCAAAACGACTCTGATTAGCCTCCAATTTGATCTACCTGTAACTTATAACAATATCTTGTATCTGGCATAAAATTGTCCACATCCACTGTGGAATGTGGACTCAGTGGACATGTCAATTTAACACTGAAAATCCCATTTATGACACATTTTTCATTCTAACTCAACAAATATTGATTGGAATTTAATAGAATTTGACATACACATGACTGGTACCAAGCTTCAACTTTGTATGAAATAGCGTTCCGCCCCATTTCTCTTTTGTTACGCTCTGTTGATTTTTGTTATTTTTTTATGCACCATTTTCAAAAAAATCATAAAAAATGCAATTCGTGAATGAAATATCAGTATGAAATTTGTTTTGCACATCCATAGACGTATGTTCTATGACATAAGTTCTGGTTTTTGCTGTTCAATGAAAATTACGGAAGCAGTTACACAGGGAATTTGCGTGGGAGCACAATTAGTTTTCTCTTGCATTTAAATGCTAACTAATAACTCGAAAATGACACCAGTTAGCCAACACGGTTACATTATCCACATATAGGAACTCGTATATGAGCTTTCATATGGCTCCATTTTTACTGACCTCGGATGACATAGGAGAAGTTCTTTCCACTTGCCAAATTTGGCAAAATTAGGTCATGTGATTTCTGGTTACAATGGCAACCAATGTCAATTTTGTAATTTGTTAATAACTTTTGTTCTAATCATTTTACAAAGCTCAAAGTAGTACCAAATTGTTACAGGAAGTATTGTGATCGCTTTGCTTTGTGTGTTTGTTTGTTTGTTTGTTAGCAAAATAACTCAAAAAGTTATGAATGGATTTTCATGAAATTTTCAGGAAATGTTGATACTGGCACAAGGAAGAAAGAATGAAATTTTGGTGGTAATCGGGGGGTGGGGTGGGGTGGGGGGGCAGATCGGTCTTGGTGGAGGTCTGCGCTCTCCGCGTGCTTTTCTTGTTAATGTTTGTGGAAATTACCAAAAATGGTCATTTGCCCGCTAAAGGGTTAATGTCAAAGTGAATATAGATTTCCACAATGTAATGTCAATTAAATTACAATATCTGATGTAAATTAAGGGAATACATAAATATTGACCTCTTGAAGGTGACTTGCCTAATTCAACAGCGGTCCACCATCAGTATTCCTATCTACAATTATACCAGGAGACTGAAGAACACTCCAAGCAGCTCGGAGGAAAGGTTATTGAAAAGTATAAGTCAGGGGATGGACACAGAAAAAAAAATCCAAGTCAATGAAGATCCCCTGGAGATCAATTAAATGCATCACTAAGAAATGGAAGGACTATGGCTGATGTGTGAATGTGCCAAGGGCAGGACGTCCTCACAAACTGAGAGACTGTGAAGAAGAAAGACTCCGAGGTGAAGAAGAAGAAGGTCTGATTAGATCAAAATAGAATACATTGGCCAGTTGGCTAGACCAGGGGTGTCAAACATGCGGCCCGGGGGCCAAATCTGGCCCACCAAAGGTTCCATTCTGGCCCATGGGATGAAAGTGCATAAATTACACTGAAGATATTAACTATAAAGGTTCCACATACAGACCAGTGTGATCTCCAGTAAAATAATAACATAGTAACTTATAAATAATGACAACTATGAAAAATTAGAAAAAAATTAAGTGGAAAAAAATGACATTTAATAACATTTACATTTATAAACTATCCTTTCACAATAAAATTCATGTGAATACATAAATAAAAACAAATATGAATGAACTGAAATGTACAATTTTAACAATATTATGCCTTTCACTAAAGGTTTTGTGCATTTATAGATCCACTGTCATCTGTAAGTTGTGATGTAATGTAGAAATTTTTTAATTTTAGTTCCAAACTCCAAAATTTGAATAATATTCTGCCTGTTACCAAATGTTTGTGTAACACTGTGTGTAATAGACACGTATAAATAATAAGTCGAGGCATAATATTGAAATTGCACTAATTTTTCCAAAGAAATGTCAGTTTTTCAGGTTATTCACATCTTTTTTGTAAAATGTAAATATTTTCATAGTTTAATGGAGAGGCTTTGTACTAAAACAAAGACAAAAACTTGGAGTTGTCATTATCTGTCGGTTGTTATGTCATTATTTTACTGGTCCGGCCCACTTCAGATCAACGTGGGCTAAATGTGGCCCCTGAATCGAAATGAGTTTGACACCCCTGGGTCAGACGCTATGTTTGAAAGAGACTAAACACTGCGCATCACCACAAACACACCATCCCCGCCATGAGGCATCATGCAGGGCCGTCTTAATAGCATTATGGAGCCCCGGGCAAGGCAGTGTACTGGGGCCCCCACAACAACTACTCACAGGAATTATTATTAGCTTGAAGTCAGTGATCTTCAGGATGTTATTTTCCATGCACATGAGTGAAAACCAGCTCAAACGATGCTGCCTCATTGTGCTACGAAGCTGATATTTTTTTAATAAGTTTCTATCTTGAAAATTCTATGCCATTTGGCAGCCATTTATCAGCTTTGTAGAAGGTATGGAAGCTACCAACATATCTGTGTAACTTAAATATCTGTGTACCTTTTTGCTTTGTCATATTTATTTATTTTTACTTTATTTATTTTTAATCGTCTTTCCCCTTATTTATTTATTTAAGTGTGTGTGAACTTACTTATGTGCATATGTGTACACACATACATATATATATATATATATATATATATATATATATATATATATATATATATATATATGTGTGTGTGTGTGTGTGTGTGTGTGTGTGTGTATGTGCATATATATGTGTCTCTACATGTATGTGTTTGAAGGGGGTTTGTATATTTCTATATGTAAGTGCATTATGTCTGGCTGTAGATAAATTCATCCAAGGTCCAGTACTTGGGGTGGGTGGGATGGGTGGGCGGGCAGGTGGATGGGAGTTGAATACAACAGTTTCATGTTTAAGTTGTATGTTTCTTTTTGATGACTTGAAAACTGAAAATAAAAAAAGACGATCAAAAAAAGTTTCAATCTTGAAAAAGAACGTTCCACTTTACAGTTGGTCACCATCATGGGCATGAACACACACACACTCTGAGTGCAATTTCAACATTCAGGAATACAGATTTCAAATTGTCGGAAAGCATTTTTCCATACAAACTCTAGTACAAAATAAAAAAAAGTCTGTAAAAAATGATTGAGAAATTCTAGTACAAAATAAAACAAATTTATATAACATAATAAACTTTATTGCAGACACAAGTCCATAAACCACAAGCACACAACATACAGAATAAATAGAATAAAAAGGAGATACAAAAATATAAAAATAATGGAAAAATTTAAGTACAAAATGAAGAAAAAATTTACAAATAATTGAAGTCCTGGAACCTCAGCGGAGGTGATACCAAAAAACTAGTACTGAGTACCAGATTCCAGGCCCGTTTTCGTAATGGAAACGTAAAAAGGTTGAGTTGAGTCGAGTCGAGCCGATACCACATAGTGGAAACGCGGCATAATTCAATCTCAAGTGGGTCAGACCAGTAAAATGCGATCATAATAACATAAAAATAATGACAACTCCAAATGTTTTTCTTTGTAAATGTAAATATTTTCATGTATTTACACTAAAACAAAATATAATTTTGCAAAAAATGCGAATAACCTGAAATGTCTTAAGAGAAGCAAGTACAATTTTAACAAAAATTCTGCCTGATACTCAATGTTTTGTGTATTTGTAGATCCACTGTGATCTGTAAGTTATAATGTACATGTGTAAATGATAAACTGAGGCAGAATATTGTTAAAATTACACTAATTTTTTTCAGTTTGTTCATGTTATTCACATCTTTTGAAAGGATAGTTACCTCCGTCAAGGAGGTTATATTTTTGCCAGGGTTTGTTTGTTTGTCTGTTTGTTTGTCTGTCTGTCTGTTAGTGTGCAACATAACTCAAAAAGTTATGGACAGATTTGGATGAAATTTTCAGGGTTTGTTGGAAATGGGATAAGGAAGAAATGATTAAATTTTGGTGGTGATCGGGGGTGGGGGGGCCCACGGGGGGGCCCATTTCCAACAAACCCTGAAAATTTCATCCAAATCTGTCCATAACTTTTTGAGTTATGTTGCACACTAACGGACAGACAAACAGACAGACAGACAGACAAACAAACAAACCTTGGCAAAAACATAACCTCCTTGGCGTGGGGGGTCCACGGGGGAGGCCACTGATCAGCCTTGGTGGAGGTTTGCGCTCTCCGAGTGCTTCTAGTTTGTAGATGTAAACCTGTTCATAATGTAAATTAACTTTTTTTCGCTCTAAAACATAGAGAAAAGTTTGGAGTTGATATTATTTCTATATTATTATGTTATTATTTTACTGGTCCGGCCCATTTCAGATCAAATTTTGCTGAAAAATGAACTGACCCCTGAACTAAAATGAGTTTGACAGCCCTGGTTTAAAGGATAGTAGGTAGATGTAAACATTTTCATCACATAATTTTACTTTTTTTTTTTTTGCTGTAAAACATAGAAGAAAGTTTGGAGTTGATGTTATTTTTATATTATTATGTTATTATTTCACTGGTCCTGAATGTGGCCCCTGAACTAAAATGAGTTTGACACCCCTGCTCTATCAGTGTTTCATTCTGTACTCACACACTCTGTTATAAACATCCTTGTTAAAAAGTAAAGTTCATAAAGTGTTATGCGATTGGCTGGAACAGCTGCAGAAATATTGTGCACCTTGACATTTTCTTCAAGGGCTTTGTTTTATCCATCCTCTAAATGCGGGTGTTCTGTGTCCAGTGTTTAATGGGAGGTGTGGACACTATGCAGCCCAGCTCCGTATACAGCAGGTCATTGTGCTACGTCAGTCTGGTTTTGTTCAGGGATTCAATGTGTGACATTTTATTAAGTAGCTGGAGGCCTCGGTGACCCACTTCTGTTTATAGGCCGTTTTATGGGAAATGATTTTCAAATGAAGATGTACATGTGTGGAACTGTTGTACAGACATCTATAGAGGGATCATTATTAAAAGTCACCTCTGCCAGATTACTGTAAAAAATAGGGACTGTTTGTTCTGGGTGGGAGGAGGAGGACAACCACAGTTTTGTCCCAGTGAACATGAAAATGAAAAGTATCGACCAATCAAATTTTACTGACGTTGCGTTCCAGGCCGGTTTTTGAACCTGTAAGTCACGAATTCAAACCACAACTCACGACTTCGTAGCGTTCCAGGCAAGTCACACCAAACTGCCTGAGCGCAAGGAATTCTGGTACAGTGGTCCCTCGTTTATCACGTTCTAAAAATAACCCGCGATAGGCGAAATCCGCGAAGTAGTCAGCTTTACCTTCCTTCAGCATGTCCAGAAGTCCAACTTTTTGTGCAATAGTTCGCATCTTCCTCTGCCTTTTGGGTGCGACCGCATTTGGGTCATTCCACCTCAATTCAACGGGTTTAGAAAAAAATTCCTGGCTGACCATCTTGGATTTGCTTCAAATTTTTACCATGTGAAGTTCAACCATGAAAACTAGCCCAGCCAAAATTTCAGACCGATATATCAAATGTATCCAAAGAAAAAAATTCTTGAAGGTACCCCCCCCCTCCTTGCCGTTTTTGGTGCATTTCGCGATCGTCTTAAAATGCAGCCAAGTTTAAAATGCAATATCTCAGTAAGTTTTCTAGCTAAATGCATGAAATTTTCAGCACAGAATGACTACCACATATAGATTGCATATGTCTATTCTCAATAACATTGTCTTTATTCGGACTGTGGTATGACCTTGTGAAATCTGGAAAATAAACTTGAAACTTTTACGAACCCCTATATTTATTGACCAATTAAACACAAACCAAATATGATATATTGCAAATAATTACACATCCTTTTACATAAGTATATACAGTAATAGATCAGCATTTATTAATGGGTATGATCCTTTTTTGTTGTTGTTTTTGTCATAATAAAATCGCAAAATAACATTTTTCATTCATTTTCACTTTCAAATACCACAGGTATGACAAGGAGTACCAACCAAAAGAACTTAGTTTCTGAAAGACCATCACATATGCTTACAAAATGTAAAATTTCATGATGGTTCTAGGACTCCAACCTAGAACCATCGTGAGTCCTAGAACCATCATGAATTTTTTTTTTTTTTTTTTCTCGTGAGTCCTAGAACCATCATGAAATTTTACATTTTGTAAGCATATGTGATGGTCTTTCAGAAAATAAGTTCTTTTGGTTGGTACTCCTTCCAGACAAAGTGCTTTACAGAATTAAAAACAATTACACAATAAAAACAGAAAAACAATTACAAAGAAAATCCCTCCCTCCCACCCTCCATACTAGACACGCACACACACACACACACACACACACACACACACGCCCACACACTTACACACACACGCACACGCACACAACAGGGAGACATGGCATGGCACTGAGGATCAAGGAAACGCCACCTTTGGGGCCGTCCACACTGGGAGGAGCCGCAGGCCGTGCCATCGGAGGGACCAGCACCCAGGCCCCCCAACTCCGACAGACAGGTGGACCCCCACATCGAAGGGAGGACCCCCAGCCAGCCGGGCCAAAGGGACCCAAGGACAGTACCCCCACTAGCAGACCAGACACAGCTCCCAGTGTGGAGGACCCCCCTGAGGAAACACTGGTGTTAAAAGCTAAAGACTAAAAGCATAACATAGGACTAAGAGAATAAATAAAATAAAATAAATACAGTACCAAGAGTAAAATACATAAGATTATAAATAAAATAGAATAGATAAAGTATCAGTGATAAATAAAACAAAATAAGAACAAGAAGAGTTTAAAAAATTAGTTAAAAGCCTGATTAAAAAGGTGTGTCTTTAATCTTCTTTTAAAAATAACAACAGTCTCTGCAGTCCTGAGGCTCTCCGGCAGGCTGTTCCACAGGTGGGGGCCATAGTGGCTAAATGCTGCCTCACCGTGGGTTTTTGTTCTGGGTTTTGGTATGGTTAAAAGGCCAGTGCCGGAGGACCTCAGGGTCCGCGAGGGTTGATATGGTAAAAGCAGATCAGATAAATAGGAGGGCGCAAGGCCGTGAAGACATTTAAAAACCAGCAAGAGAACCTTAAAATCAATCCTGAAGCGTACGAGGAGCCAATGCAGCGACTCTAAAACTGGTGTAATGTGCTTACTCACTTCATGGAGATAATATGCAAAAAAACCTTCTTGTCTAATAAATAACAATTGATTTACACTCAAACATGTTAGTGCAGATCAGGTTTATCAAGAACAGCAAAGTTACAGTAATGGTCTGAATGTCAGTGTATTATGGGATGGTGCGTAAGTGTTCACTGTGTTGGCTGATATGGAACTAAAACAACAAAACCCATGAATATACAAGAGAAGAGCTGGAGAAGAACTGTCCACTGGAGTGACCTATGCATGAAATGGTTAAGGTTAGGGTTACTGAGTTTCCTCCAAACTGTCTCTAAGTCCTGCATTTTTGCTTTTAGGTGTAAAAACAACAGATATTCCAGGACCTAAAGTGGATCTGTCATTGGTCCATTATCTGTCAGATGATGTTGGAGCCGTATGAACCCTCCTCTGTGTCCGTCCAACAACACATTAGTCTTTGTTTGTGCTGACCTGTTGAACTTTTCCGTCCCTTCACCATCAGACTCATCTGAAATGAAAGACAGTCCAGCCTCCCAGAGAATTCAGTCTCATATGAAATGACACAAATCACAAAGTTTGTTTGTTTGCCCAGAGCTGGAACAAACACTACAGGTTTTCTCATGACTTTTTTTTTTTTTTTTTTTAATCAGTCAATGTTATGTATTTATGTATTTATGTTTACTTAATATCACAGATTATCAGTTTGTCGCTACAGGCCTGAAAAATCTTTTGGCCTCAGAAAGAACCACAGAGGAAATACATGTTCTTAAATGTTTCCAGAGGTGGGACAGAACACAGTCTTAATGCTTTATACAGGGGTTGGACAAAATAATGGAAACACCTTAAAACATCAAGAAAATATAATTTAACCCTTTCATGCATGAATTATGAGAACTTTAGTCAAGATTTTTTTTCTGGAGTGTTTTTATACCTCCTTAGGCAATAAAAAAAAAAAAAGTTGCGTTCGAGTTATTTTTTTCATTGAGTTACAAAAATGTCCATGCATTTAATTTTTGAAGTAAAGAAATATGTATTTAAAACCCAATATCAGAAAGTAAAATGAAAACAATGAAATAAAAACATTTTTAAGGATGCTATTTTGATGTTTTCTCACATTTTAACATACTCTAATGCTAGTTATTACATCATATAATATGCAAAAAACAACTCTTTTTGACTAACAAATAACAACTGATTTACACTTAAACATGTTACTGCAGATCAGGTTTATCAAGAACAGCAAAGTTACAGTAATGGTATGAATTGCAGTGTATTATGGGATGCTGCATAAGTGTCCACTGTGTTGGCTCATATGGAACTAAAACAACAAAACCTATGAATATACAAGAGAAAAGCTGGAGAATAACTGTCCACTGGAGTGACCTATGCATGAAAGGGTTAATATAGTGTAGGTCCGCCTTTTGCGGCAATTACAGCCTCAATTCTCCGAGGTATTGATTCATACAACTTGTGAATTGTTTCCAAAGGAATTTTAAGCCATTCTTCAGTTAGAATACCCTCCAACTCTTTTAGAGACGATGGCGGTGGAAATCGACGTCTTACTTGAATCTCTAAAACTGACCATAAATGCTCAATAATGTTGAGGTCTGGGGACTGTGCCGGCCGTACGAGATGCTCAACTTCATTAGAATGTTCCTCATGCCATTCTTTAACAATTCTAGCTGTATGGATTGGGGCATTATCATCTTGAGATGGAGGTGTTTCCATTATTTTGTCCAACCCCTGTATATTTTTCCTTTTTTTTGTTTTTTTTTTGTTTTACTCCTACAATTTAAGATAAATATCTGTGATTTCCTTCATAAAAAAACATATTCACGATGCTTTAAAGCATAGTTTTAATGCCTTTGAAGAGAATTATTGATCTTTTTTATTTTGGATCGTTGCACACTTTCACAATTAAAAATCAATGTCAGCCTAAATGGATGGAACAACAACATGTATATTATCAACAACATGTAACAAGATGAAAATAGCATAAAATAAGTGACATGATACAAATAATGTCAGTGAAAGAATAAAACATAACAAAGCCACAGTTATAGGTTGGGATTATTTGGATTTATGCAGGTGCAAAAAACAGGTGCAATCGGAGGTCTTAATCAACTTAAATGAAGTGTTCAGATGTATCAAATGTAACAAAACAGACATTCAGTGGAGACTGGAATGTGTTAATGCAGAATGGTGTCGGACATGAGGGTTAATATGCTTTGCACAGAAACAGTTGGTGGACTTTAAATATGTTCCAGAACCTTTTCCACTTCGACTGCACTGATCAAATAGACTCAGTGCTTTTGTTTTTTTGTTTTTTTTCTGCAAATATCTGTATGTGTTGGAGTAACAAAACTAGAGACACGTCATCAACAAAAAGGAAAGAGAAGTCACCTGTAAGATTTAGAATAGAATAGAATAGAATAGAATAGAATAGAATAGAATAGAATAGAATTGAATAGAATGGAATGGAATGGAAAATAAAAGAATAGAATAGAGCAGAATAGAATAGAATAGAATAAAATAGAATCGAATAGAATAGAAAAGAACAGAACAGAAAAAAGAATATAAAGAATAGAATAGAATACAATAGAATACAATAGAATAAAAAACAGAATAGAATAGAATAGAATAGAATAGAACAGAACAGAATAGAAAAGAACTGAATAGAAAAAAAGAATAAAAACAATAGAATAGAATAGAACAGAATAGAATAGAAAATGAAAGAATAGAATAGAATAGAAAAAATAGAATAGTATAGAATAGAACAGAATAAAATAGAAGAGAATATAGAAGATTAGAATAGAAAAGAATAGAATAGAAAAGAACAGAATGGGAAAAAAGAATAAAAAGAATAGAATAGAATAGAATAGAATAGAATAGAATAGAATAGAATAGAATAGAATAGAATAGAATAAAACAAAATAGAATAGAAAAAAAGAACAGAATAGAAAAAAATAGAAAGAATAGAACAGAACAGAATAGAAAAGAATAGAATAGAAAAAATAATAAAAACAATAGAATAGAATAGAACAGAATAGAATAGAAAATGAAAGAATAAAATAGAAAAAATAGAATAGTATAGAATAGAACAGAATAAAATAGAAGAGAACAGAGAAAATTAGAATAGAATAGAATAGAATAGAATAGAATAGAACAGAATAGAATAGAATAAAACAAAATAGAATAGAAAAGAAAAGAACAGAATAGAAAAAAAAGAATAGAAAGAATAGAATACAATACAATACAATAAAACAAAATAGAATTGAAAAAAAGAATAGAATAGAATAGAATAGAATAGAATAGAATAGAACAGGCTTTATTGTCATTGTGAGTACAGTCAGTACTAAACATATCTGGCTGGTATCTTGCAGACATCAGATCATGATACGGTCTGTCTGTCTCATTTCTATCTCTTTGTTTACTTGTTTTCTTTGTCTGTTGACGACCAGGCCCATAAATGCAGATAAATACATTCCACTCAAGTTTTATCAAAGTGTGCAGAGGCAAGGTGCATTCTGGGCAACAGCTTTAACCCATAAAGACCCAAACACCCATCCACTGATCTAAACTGTTTAATACCTGCTGATCCACTAATTTTATCAATACATGTAAATAATTGGTGTAAAATACAGTTCTTCATCTTTTCATGCTCATCAGATATGACCCATTTGGACGTTCAGAAGCTCCATAGTTACCGTGGAAACACCGTCATCTTCTACAACATTGATTCACCAGTAAAACCCATGGAGTTGGATCAATGACACTAGATGGACACACTGGGTTTATATTCAGTTAATGATAGATTTTACTGAAAAAAGTCACGTTTTCTTCAGTTTTCTCTGTTTTTGATAGAATAACCCTGAACTTTAATCCGAGCTTTTATGAACATCTATTTGATTAGTAAATTAAATATGGGAAAATACATGATTTACGTTGATAAAATACAAAACATGAAGGATAATATTATAAATAAATGGCAATAATTCACTAAATGTTATTTTGGAACAGACATAAAAGTAGCACTGGGTCTTTCTGGGTTAAGTCCAACATGGTGGAGATACAAACTGATGTAACCATTGAACAACAAATTATTTGACAGTATAGAGCAGTGGTGTCAAACTCATTTTGGTTCAGGGGCCACATTCAGCCCAATTTAATCTCAAGTGGGCCAGACCAGTAAAATAATAACTCAATAACCTATAAATAATGACAAATCCAAGTTTTTCTTTTTGTTTTCGTACAAAAAACCCCAATTAAATTATGAAAATATTTACATTGTACAAAAAAGATGTGAATAACCTGAAAAAACAGAAATTTCATTTGAAAAATTAACAACATTATGCCTCGACTTATTATTTACACATGTACATTACACACAATGTTACGTAAACATTTGGTAACAGGCAGAATATTGTTAAAATTTTGGAGTTTGGAACTAAAATTTGAACCATTTCTACAATATTACAGGGCGGGGAAGCAAAATTTACAATATTTTGAGGCAGGGATTGAAAGCCAGTGTATGACCAGTTAGTTTATTGAAAGTCATGAGAATTTATTTGCCAGAAGAAAATTTACATAATACAAAATGTTTTTATTCTATGTGTCCTCCTTCTTTCTCAATAACTGCCTTCACACGCTTCCTGAAACTTGCGCAAGTGTTCCTCAAATATTCGGGTGACAACTTCTCCCATTCTTCTTTAATAGTATCTTCCAGACTTTCTCGTAATAGTTTTGCTCATAGTCATTCTCTTCTTTCCATTATAAACAGTCTTTATGGACACTCCAACTATTTTTGAAATCTCCTTTGGTGTGACGAGTGCATTCAGCAAATCACACACTCTTTGACGTTTGCTTTCCTGATTACTCATATGGGCAAAAGTTTCTGAAAAGGTATGGATAATAGTGTTAGGTATGATTATGGCATCAATATTATGGAATCACAGGAGTGCCAAAATTAAAAGGAAATAAATGTGGAAATAAAAAGAGAATCAGTAAAAGAAATTTGGAAATAAAAAGAGAATCAATAAAAGAAATGTGGAAATAAAGAGAATCAATAAAATAAATTTGGAAATAAAAAGAGAATCAATAAAAGAAATTTGGAAATAAAAAGAGAATCAATAAAAGAAATGTGGAAATAAAAAGAGAATCAATAAAAGAAATTTGGAAATAAAAGGAGAATCAATAAAATAATTTTGGAAATAAAAAGAGAATCAATAAAAGAAATTTGGAAATAAAAAGAGAATCAATACAAGAATCAATAATAAAAAATATACAAATGCAGTCATATCATTGCTTTTGCTTATTCCATTTTGACATTGTCTTTTCCATTTGCGTTTTGACATTGTCTTTTCCATTTACGTTTTGTCATTGCTTTTACCTGATGGCTCAAGCTGTCAATCAAATGGCTGTGGGCGGGTCTTTCTGTCCAGGATAACTAGTCGATACCTGATCAGACGATTCCGGCTTGACAGTGGCAATGCAGTAGCTCTGTTTATGTGTTAGCTCTCAGCGCGGGAGACCAGAAGTAGCGTCACGGACAAGACGTAGACACACATACACATTTATCTGTAGTAAAAAGAGGGAAAGTTAAATATGGTTGACGTGGACGAATTGAGAAGAGGCGTTCAACGAGAATTATTAGCAATTGCTCGGTATGTGGAGGAAAATTTTCCAACGGACTATATTTTAAGGTTGGTGGAAGATGTAATGGAAAGTCTTGGAGAAATATCTGCACTGACGAATGCAGACATGGTTCTAGTTGACACATGTGTATGTGTGTCTACGTCCTGTCCGTGACGCTACTTCTGGTCTCCCACACTGAGAGCTAACACATAAACAGAGCTACTGCATAGCCACTGTCAAGCCGGAATCGTCTGATCGGGTATCGACTAGTTATCCTGGACAGAAAGACCCGCCCACAGCCATTTGATTGACAGCTTGAGCCATCAGGTAAAAGCAATGACAATAAGCAAATGGAAAAGACAATGTCAAAACGCAAATGGAAAAGACAATGTCAAAACGCAAAGGAAAAGACAATGTCAAAACGCAAAGGAAAAGACAATGTCAAAACGCAAAGGAAAAGACAATGTCAAAATGGAATAAGCAAAAGCAATGATATGACTGCATTTGTATATTTTTTATTATTGATTCTTGTATTGATTCTCTTTTTATTTCCAAAATTATTTTATTGATTCTCTTTTTATTTCCAAATTTCTTTTATTGATTCTCCTTTTATTTCCAAATTTCTTTTATTGATTCTCTTTTTATTTCCACATTTCTTTTATTGATTCTCTTTTATTGATTCTCTTTTTATTTCCAAATTTATTTTATTGATTCTCTTTTTATTTCCACATTTCTTTTATTGATTCTCTTTTTATTTCCAAATTTCTTTTATTGATTCTCTTTTTATTTCCACATTTATTTCCTTTTAATTTTGGCACTCCTGTGATTCCATACAATATATGTTTGGTTTCAAAATAATTGACGTAGTGTCTGCTGAGAAAAAAACAACTAAATGTTCATTGTAAATTTTGCTTCCCCATCCTGTACATCTCTTATTATTAACATAACTACAGATCACGGTGGATCCATAAACGCGCAAAATATTTAGTAACAGGCAGAATATTGTTCAAATTGCACATTTTGGGTTGTTCATATTTGTTTTTATTTATGTATTTATTTGCATTTTATTGTGAAAGATTAGTTTTGTAAATGTAAATATTTTCACAGTGTAATGTTATTTTTTTTACTTCAATTTTTTCCGCATAATTTTTCACAAAGAAAATTTGTCGTTGTCATTATTTATGGGTTATTGTGATGTTATTGTTACTGTAGATCACATTGGTCTGTATGTGGAACCTGAACCAAAATGATTTGGACCTTTGGCAGGCTGTATTTGGCCACTGGGCCGCATGTTTGAGACCCCTGGTATAGAGCGAGAAATTAGGAGGAAGAGTGGGAAAACTATGCTTTTGAAAATCTAGTTGTGGTCCATAACGGTGGGACAGTAGAACATTTGAAGAACATATTAACTCAGTTGTTGGTGATCCACCTTCTTTAGTTTTATCATAAAAGGGATAATTAGACTCAGTGATACTCTGATGTGCCTGTTTTGACTCGTTCCCCGGTGTCCTGACCTAATCCTAACACCAATGAGGCTAACAAACTTCCATCGTTGCCACGGTAACCTGTCACATTAATGAGTTCTGCATCACTAGGGGCAACCAGTGCTTAGCGCAGAGCCACTTCAGCAGACTGGTCTCCGATGGCCTACTTCCTGCCTCACTCAATAGACGCTGCTGTGGTTGTGACCTCTGCCTCCGGAGCCATGACGCGCTGTTAAAGTGCAACACGCTTTCACCTAGACCAGGACTGTCCAACTCATGTTAGTTCAGGGGACACATTCAGCTCAATTTGATCTGAAGTGGGCCGGACCAGTAAAAAAAAAAACATGATAATATAGAAATAAAGTCAACTCCAAACTTTTCTTATGTTTTAGAGAAAAGAAAAAAGTTAATTTACATTATGAAAAGGTTTACATCTGCAAACTATCCTTTCAAACAATGTGAATAACATGAACAAACTGAAAATGAGTGTAATTTTAACAATATTCTGCCTCAGTTTATCATTTACACATTTATATTATAATATAAAAAATACACCAAACATTTAGTAACAGGCAGAATATTGTCAAAATTCTACTTATTTCTCTTAAGACAAGGATGTCAAACTCATTTTCTTTCAGGGGCCACATTCAGCCTAATATGATCTCAAGTGGGCCGGACCAGTAAAATAATATAAATAATAGGTTAAGAACTTATAAATAATGTCCACACCAAAGTTTTCTCTATGTTTTTGAGTGAAAAAAGTCAAATTCTGTAATGAAAATGTTTACATCTACGAACTACTGGAACATAACATGAACAAATATGAACAACCTGAAAATTTTAAAGAAAAATAAGTGCAATTTTAATAATATTACGCCTTAGTTTATCATTGATACAGGTCAATCACAACTTAGAGATGACAGTGGATTTACAAATACACAGAATATTTAGTAGCAGGCAAAATATTGGTAAAATTCTACATACGTCTCTCAAGAAATTTCATATTTGTTCAGGTTATTCACATTTTTTGTAAAAGGACAGTCTGTAAATATAAACTTTTTTTTGTTGTTGTTGTAATTTTACTATTTTTACACTAAAAAAAAAGACAAAAAATTGCATTTTTCTTTATTTATAGGTTGTTATTATTGTATTTTACTGGTCTGACCCACTTCAGATTACATTGACCTAAAATTATTTTCACATCCTTGATTGTTAATATCTTCATTATAATTTTTGCATTTCACAAATTCAACCGAGGGGCCGGATTGGACCCTTTGGCGGGCCGGTTTTGGCCCCCGGGCCACATCTTTGACACCTGTAACCTAGACCTTGAGGAAAATGTACTGGTATGTAAAAAAAAAAAAAAAAAAACAATTTTAACAATATTCTGCCTCAGTTATCATAATATATATATTATAATATATATAATGCATTATAATATAAAAAATACACCAAACATTTAGTAACAGGCAGAATATTGTTAAAATTCTACATACTTCTCTTAAGACACAGGTGTCAAACATGCAGCCCGGGGGCCAAATCTGGCCCGCCAAAGGGTCCAGTCCGGCCCCTGGGATGAATTTGTGAAATGCAAAAATTACACTAAGATATTAACAATCCTTTTAGTTCAGGTTCCACATTCAGACCAATTCAATCTCAAGTGGGCAGGACCAGTCAAATACTATCATAATAACACATAAATAATGATAACTCCAATTTTTTCTCCTAGTAAATGTAAATATGTTTATGTGTCTACACTATAACAAAGTAGAATTTTGCAAATAATGTGAATAATCTGAACAAATATGAACAACCTGAAATGTCTTAAGAGAAGTAAGTACAATTTTAACAATATTCTGCATGTTACTAAATGTTTGGTGTATTTTTTATATTATAATATAAATGTGTAAATGATAAACTGAGGCAGAATATTGTTAAAATTACACTTATTTTTTCAGTTTGTTCATGTTATTTACATCTTTTGAAAGGATAGTTTGTAGATGTAAACCTGTTCATAATGTAAATTAACTTTTTTCGCTCTAAAACATAGAGAAAAGTTTGGAGTTGACATTATTTATATATTATTATGTTTTTGTTTTTAATGGTCCGGCCCACTTTAGATCAAATTTAGCTGAATATGGCCCCTGAACTAAAATGAGTTTGACACCCCTGTCTTAAGACATTTCAGGTTGTTCATATTTGTTCAGATTATTCACATTTTTTACAAAATTCTACTTTGTTTTAGTGTTAATACATGAACATATTTACATTTACTAAGAGAAAAATTTGGAGTTGTCATTATTTATGTGTTATTTTGATAGTATTTTACAAGTCCCGCCCACTTGAGATTGAGACCTAGACCTGTGGTCTAGGTCACAGGTGTCAAACATGTGGTCCAGGGGCCAAAACCGGCCCGCCAAAGAGTCCAATCTGGCCCTTGGGATGAATTTATGAAATGCAAAAAATTACACTGACGATATTAACAGTCAAGGATGTTAAAATCATTTTAGGTATATTCAATCTGAAGTGGGTAAGACCAGTAAAATACTATCATAATAACCTATAAATAAAGAAAAACACACTTAGTGTAAAAAAAAAAAGTGAAATACACAAAAATGTTTACATTTAGACTAGCCCTTTTACAAAAAAATGTGAACAACCAGAACAAATACGAACAACCTGAAATGTCTTAAGAGAAGTATGTGGAATTTTAATAATATTCTGCCTGTTATTAAATGTTTTGTGTGTTTGTAGATCCACTGTGATCTGTAAGTTATAGTGTACATGTGTAAATGATAAACTGGTTGAATTGCATTCATTTTTCTTTAGAATTTTCAGGTTGTTCATGTTATGTTTGAGTACATTTCGTAGATGTAAACATTTTCAGTATAGAATTAGATTTTTTTTTACTCAAAAACAGACAATACTTTGGAGTTGACATTATTTATAAGTTTTTATCCTGTTGTTTATATTATTTTACCGGTCCGGCCCACTTTAGATCATATTAGGCTGTATGTGGCCCCTGAACTAACAGGAGTTTGACACCTGTGACCTACACCTTGAGGAAAATGTACTGGTATGTAAAAAAAAATAAAATAAAAAGAGGAAAAAAAAAAACTACCTGTCCCAGAAGCCCCTGCTCAATCCGTCTTCCTGCTGTCACCTGAAACAGGAGCCCATGGTAAGGTGACCCCCTGCACCATAAAGGAACAAGGAGAGCCATGTCACTTTGTGAAACCCTCCCCTCAACCATCTGGCACTGGGATAATAGAGCTGGAAGCAGGTGAGGGTCGCCACGCAGAGAGAGAGAGAGAGTGAGAGAGAGTGAGAGAGAGGCGCTTCATTCTGGAGCGCAAAGCTTGTCCTCCAGTAGATGCAGCCTCACTGTAACCTACCGATGACCCTGCCCAGAAAATGGGCCATTCTTTACATCATATTGCATCCATTATATTGTCCTTGAGAATAAGAGAATTTCAGGCATGAAAATCAATACAATAGAGACGAAAGGCATGAAATTCTCTGGGGTGGTGGGAGCTCCAGCAGCACAGTGGGTGCCATTGTGTCATAAACTTTTCCCCCTGAAGTGGTTTCATGCCTCTGTTTCTGCTGCCTCTGCAGCTTTGACCGCAGCGGCGACAAATAAGACGACAGCCACATTCAGCGCTAACATTTAATCATTTTCCGTTATCCGCATATAAACGGCATGTGACATTTGGGGTTTTGGCTGATTTTGTTGTGCACTGTTTTGCTACATAGAATTTAGAAAGTAAGGGGAGTGGAAGAAGAATCTGGAATGGACCAAAAGAACCGAAATAAGTCACCTGGATGAAAAACAAACAAACATGTAAAAGTTTGTATAAATAATGAAAATAAAAACAATAATAAACAATAATCTCTGCTACAGAAGTTATGTGATCACTATTCAGCAGGATTAACCCTTTATCGAGCAAGTGACTATTTTTGATCATTTCCGCATACATTACAAGACAGTGGCTTTTCAATTGGACATCTGCACAAAACTTTACCGATATTTTACAAATAAGATGACAGCCACATTCAGCGCTAACATTTAATCATTTTCCGTTATCCGCATATAAACGGCATGTGACATTTGGGGTTTTGGATGATTTTGTTGTGCACTGTTTTGCTACATAAAAGTTAGAAAGTAAGGGGAGTGGAAGAAGAATCTGGAACGGACCAAAAGGACTGAAATAAGTCAACTGGATGAAAAAAATACAAACATGTATAGGCTGAAATAATTTAATAAATAATAAATAATACATAATAATCTCTGCTATGGAAGTTATGTGATCACTATTCAGCAGCATTAACTCTTTATTGGGAAAGTGACCATTTTTGATAATTTCCACATACATTACAAGACAGTAGTGCCTTTTCCATTGGACATATGTGCAAAACTTTACCGATATTTACTAAATGTCGTAAAAACAGAAGTGCGTAATGTCGGATTTTCCATTAAATCACAAATGCGATGAATGTTTATTTATTATCGTGAGATGACACGAGAAGTCATTCCATAAACATGGTGATGAACATAAATACCATGTTGATTTACAGATATATTCATTATTATCATATATTACCCCTCTATCTCGTACTAAAATTAAAAAACTATTCAGTTTCCTGGTGTGTCCACATATACTGCACCATGTCTTCTTTAAAACTCTTCTTCTTCTCTTGTTGTAACATCTGTCAACATCCTTTTTTTAATTCACTTGCACAAAAAGGTCTTTCCATTGCAGTTTTGTGAGATATACCATTTGCGTTACACCTGAAAAGTCACCTCATGCCAGCGTTAAAACATTTGGTTTCATGCCTCTGCTTCTGCTGCCTCTGCAGCTTTGACCGCAGCATTGACAAATAAGACGACAGCCACATTCAGCGCTAACATTTAATCATTTTCCGTTATCCGCATATAAACGGCATGTGACATTTGGGGTTTTGGCTGATTTTGTTGTGCACTGTTTTGCTACATAGAATTTAGAAAGTAAGGGGAGTGGAAGAAGAATCTGGAACGGACCAAAAGAACCGAAATAAGTCACCTGGATAAAAAAAAAAGTGACTATTTTTGATCATTTCTGCATACATTACAAGGCAGAAGTAGCTTTTCCATTGGAAATCTGCGCAAAAATTTACTGATATTTAATAAATGTAAAAAAAAAAACAGAAGTGCGTAATGTCGGTTCTTCCATTAAATCACAAATGTGATGATTTGTTTATTTATTATCTCAAGATGACATGAGAAGACATTCCATAAACATGGTGATGAACGTAAATATGTTGATTTACAGATATATTCATTATTATTATATATTTCCCCTCTATCTCGTACTAAATTAAAAATGATTCCGTTTCCTGGTGTGTCCACACATACCGCACCATGTTTCTTTTAACTTCCTGAGACCCTGGAAATGTCAGCAAAGTACCAGCTTTTTTTGTTTTTATTAAATAAGTGCCTATTTTGGAAACATCATGATTCAACAGTTTTTTCAGATGCAGTTTTTAAACATTTTATGGACTGTCCTTTGTGGTGGACACTTTTCTTTTCTTATTTTTTTGTATAACGTTGTGAATCTCTTGTCCACAAATGTGGAAAGAAAACCCATAGCTGGGTCTGAGGAGGTTAAAACTCTTCTTCTTCTCTTGTCCTTTTTTTTTAATTCACGTGACTCTAGTTGCACAAAAAGGTCTTTCCATTGCAGTTTTGTGCGATATACCATTTGCGTTACACCTGAAAAGTCACCTCATGCCAGCGTTAAAACGTTTGGTTTCATGCCTCTGCTTCTGCTGCCTCTGCAGCTTTGACCGCAGCAGCGACAAATAAGACGACAGCCACATTCAGCGCTAACATTTAATCATTTTCCGTTATCCGCATATAAACGGCATGTGACATTTGGGGTTTTGGCTGATTTTGTTGTGCACTGTTTTGCTACATAGAATTTAGAAAGTAAGGGGAGTGGAAGAAGAATCTGGAACGGACCAAAAGAACCGAAATAAGTCACCTGGATAAAAAAAAAGTGACTATTTTTGATCATTTCTGCATACATTACAAGGCAGAAGTAGCTTTTCCATTGGAAATCTGTGCAAAAATTTACTGATATTTAATAAATGTAAAAAAAAAACAGAAGTGCGTAATGTCGGTTCTTCCATTAAATCACAAATGTGATGATTTGTTTATTTATTATCTCAAGATGACATGATAAGTCATTCCATAAACATGGTGATGAACGTAAATATGTTGATTTACAGATATATTCATTATTATTATATATTTCCCCTCTATCTCGTACTAAATTAAAAATGATTCCGTTTCCTGATGTGTCCACACATACCGCACCATGTTTCTTTTAACTTCCTGAGACCCTGGGAATGTCAGCAAAGTACCAGCTTTTTTTGTTTTTATTAAATAAGTGCCTATTTTGGAAACATCATGATTCAACAGTTTTTTCAGATGCAGTTTTTAAACATTTTATGGACTGTCCTTTGTGGTGGACACTTTTCTTTTCTTATTTTTTTGTATAACGTTGTGAATCTCTTGTCCACAAATGTGGACAGAAAACCCATAGCTGGGTCTGAGGAGGTTAAAACTCTTCTTCTTCTCTTGTCCTTTTTTTTTAATTCACGTGACTCTAGTTGCACAAAAAGGTCTTTCCATTGCAGTTTTGTGCGATATACCATTTGCGTTACACCTGAAAAACCACCTCATGCCAGCGTTAAAACGTTTGGTTTCATGCCTCTGCTTCTGCTGCCTCTGCAGCTTTGACCGCAGCAGCGACAAATAAGACGACAGCCACATTCAGCGCTAACATTTAATCATTTTCCGTCATCCGCATATAAACGGCATGTGACATTTGGGGTTTTGGCTGATTTTGTTGTGCATTGTTTTGCTACGTGAAAGTTAGAAAGTAAGGGGAGTGGAAGAAGAATCTGGAATGGACCAAAAGGACTGAAATAAGTCATCTGGATGAAAAAAAGTTACTATTTTTGATCATTTCTGCATACATTACAAGGCAGAAGTAGCTTTTCCATTGGAAATCTGTGCAAAAATTTACTGATATTTAATAAATGTAAAAAAAAAACAGAAGTGCGTAATGTCGGTTCTTCCATTAAATCACAAATGTGATGATTTGTTTATTTATTATCTCAAGATGACATGATAAGTCATTCCATAAACATGGTGATGAACGTAAATATGTTGATTTACAGATATATTCATTATTATTATATATTTCCCCTCTATCTCGTACTAAATTAAAAATGATTCCGTTTCCTGGTGTGTCCACACATACCGCACCATGTTTCTTTTAACTTCCTGAGACCCTGGAAATGTCAGCAAAGTACCAGCTTTTTTTTGTTTGTTATTAAATAAGTGCCTATTTTGGAAACATCATGATGCAACAGTTTTTTCAGATGCAGTTTTTAAACATTTTATGGACTGTCCTTTATGGTGGACACTTTTCTTTTCTTATTTTTTTGTATAATGTTGTGAAACTCTTGTCCACACATGTGGACAGAAAACCCATAGCTGGGTCTGAGGAGGTTAAAACTCTTCTTCTTCTCTTGTTGTAACGTATGCCAACATCCTTTTTTTTTAATTCATGTGACTAGTTGCACAAAAAGGTCTTTCCTTTGCAGTTTTGCGTGATATACCAATTTGGCTACACCCAAAAAACCACCTCTTGCCAGTGCAAAAACTTTTAATCAAAAATCAAGAGTTTGGGCTAAATTGTCGTTTTTCCATTTGGCAAATTTTATGTGCAAGTCATACTTGTGCAATTTGAGGATCAAAGGAGAAGCCACTAGTGACGGCAACAGTTCCAGTGAGTCCACAACCTCAGGTCCAATGTGGTCTCCAGGGTCTGTAAGGTCCACCTCTGCATGACCAGTGAGTGGACCTGCTTTGTTTGGGTCAAAGGGATCATGTGGATGTGGACAGGGGTCTGGTTCAGCACGCATGGTGGTCTAGTGTTCTAAAATACAGTCGCGGAAAAAATTATTAGACCACCTCTTATTACAAGAAGCAAACAGGTTGCATTTTTATTTGTATTTGAGCAAGGTCTCCAGAGGAATAATCGCAATTTTGCCATTCAGGGAGTTTTTGAGTTTCAAAAACATTTCAGTATTCAATATACAGTTGCGGGGAAAAATTCTTAGACCACCTCTTGTTTTCTTCAATTTCTTGTTCATTTTAATGCCTGGTCCAACTAAAGGTGCATTGTTTGGACAAATATAATAATAACAACAAAAATAGCTCATAGTAGTTTAATTTATATCTATTTTATTATATTATTATTTTTATATTTATATATTTTTATATATACTTCTTGGATTTTTTTTTTTGTTGTACTTATGGGCAAGGAACCAAATATGGTAACTTCATTGACCTTGATTTTCTACGTGACAATAACGATTTTTTGAAAAATTTCACAAAGTAGTAAAGTCTTGATATGTCCTGCAGTAACACACTATTGCTTTTCCATTTTTCCACTTTTCCATTTTTCAATTATATTTTCCACTTTTCCGTTATAAAACAGATGTGGGAGCTTGAAAAATAGCATTTAAGTATCAATACCCTTCACATTACAAGACAGTTGTAGCTTTTCCATTGGACATCTGCGCAAAACTTTACAGATATTTACAAAATGTTGAAAAAATAGAAGTGCGTAATGTTGTTTTTTCCACTAAATCACAAATGCGATGATTTGTTTATTTATTTTTTATTGTTTTTGATGATTTTTGATGGTCTAATAATTTTGTTCTGTGACTGTATGTTGGTCTAATGTTCTAAAACACATGTTCCCTTCAAATTACATGTATTTTTCTTGTATTTTTATATATAAGTCTTGGATTTCTTTTTTTTTTTTTTTTTTTTTTTTTTGACTTATGGGCAAGGAACCAAATATGGTTTCTTTACTGACCTTGATTTTCTACATTACAATACATTTTTTTGAAAAATTTTCTCAAAACTTGATATGTCGTCCAATAACAGACTAAGGCTGACATTTTGAACATCAGAGTATTTCTATGAGTGACCTATAAAGGGTTATGTTTCATCAAATTTGATCAATCAGACGCCCGGGTTAAAATGAGTGTTAAAAGTATTAGAAATATTCCTACCAGACAGAATATAAGGTCACCTATTATTATTAGTTTTATCCTCAGATTGTCTGAAAATTGCCAACATCACTACAACAACCAATTACAATCAATCAATATTTGACATATGTGCAAAATTTTGCCAATACTTACTAAATATTGAAAAAACAGAAGTGCATAATGTCGTTTTTTTTTCCCATTAAATCAAAAATGCGATGATTTGTTTATTTTTTTTAATTGTTTTTGATGATTTTTGATGATTTAATAATTTTTTTCTGCAACTGGATGTTGGTCTAATGTTCTAAAATACATGTTCCCTTCAAACGACATGTGTTTTTCTTGTATTTTTTAAATATACTTCTTGAGTTCCTTTTTTTTATACTTATGGGCAAGGAACCAAATATGGTATCTTTATTGACCTTGATTTTCTACATTACAGTAAAAATTTTTTGAAAAATTTCCTCAAAAGTTGATACGTCCTGCAATAACAGACTAAGGCTGACATTTTGAACATCAGAGTATTTCTATGAGCGACCTATAAAGGGTTATGTTTCATCAAATTTGATCAATCAGAGGCCCGGGTTAAAATGAGTGTTAAAAGTATTAGAAATATTCCTACCAGACAGAATATAAGGTCACTCATTATTATTAATTTTATCCCCAAATTGTCTGAAAATTGCCAACATCACTACAACAACCAATTACAATCAATCAATATTTGACATATGTGCAAAATTTTACCGATACTTACTAAATATTGAAAAAACAGAAGTGCAAAATGTCATTTTTTTTCCCATTAAATCACAAATGCGATGATTTGTTTATTTTTTTTAATTGTTTTTGATGATTTTTGATGGTCTAATAATTTTTTTCCGCAACTGGATGTTGGTCTAATGTTCTAAAATACATGTTCCCTTCAAATTACATGTGTTTTTCTTGTATTTTTTAAATATACTTCTTGGATTTCTTTTTTTTTTTTTTTTTTTAGACTTATGGGCAAGGAATCAAATATGGTATCTTTATTGACCTTGATTTTCTACATTACAATAAATTTTTTTTGAAAAATTTCCTCAAAAGTTGATACGTCCTGCAATAACAGACTAAGGCTGACATTTTGAACATCAGAGTATTTCTATGAGCGACCTATAAAGGGTTATGTTTCATCAAATTTGATCAATCAGAGGCCCGGGTTAAAATGAGTGTTAAAAGTATTAGAAATATTCCTACCAGACAGAATATAAGGTCACCTATTACTATTAGTTTTATTCTCAGATTGTCTGAAAATTGCCAACATCACTACAACAACCAATTACAATCAATCAATATTTGACATATGTGCAAAATTTTACCGACACTTACTACATTTTGAATTTATGTTTAAATAAGTTGACAATTTTTTTGATGTAAGCCGACAATGAGCTTCTCCTCTCTGAAAGACAAGCAGCCGCCGCTGGTTTTGAGATAAACGTTAACCTTCTTCTTCTGGAGACAGAGAAAACTTACATTATATCCTCTTGAACGACTCGGCAGCATCCATTAAAATAATAAGTTACAGCCACAGAAAGCAGAAAAATAGAGTAGGAGAATTAAACATGTCAAGTCAAATCTATAGAATTTTGGTTCAAAATAGTAGGATCCTGTCAATTACTGGTGAAAAGTTACAAATCATAAAGGTTTTATCAAAGGTTTTTTTCACATTCAAACTAACACCTCTGGGAAAAGTGTCCAGTAATGATCTGCTTATGGGAAAATACAAAGTTAATGCAGTCGTTATTAACCCTTTCATGCATTAATTGTGAGAACCTTAGTCAAGATTTTTTTCTTCGGTGTTTTTATTCCTCCTTAGGCGTGAAAAAAACAATACGATCCAGTTTTTTTTTTTCTGTGGAGTTACAAAAATATCCATGCATTTCATTTTTGAAGTAAAGAAACGTGTTTAAAACCCAATATCAGAGAGGGATATGAAAACAATGAAATAAAAACATGCTAATCTGATGTCGTCTCACATTTTAACATATTCTAATGCTAGTAATTCCTCATTTCATAGAGATAATGTGCAAAAAAAAACCTTCTTGTCTAACAAATAACAATTGATTTACACTCAAACATGTTAGTGCAGATCAGGTTTATCAAGAACAGCAAAGTTACAGTAATGGTATGAATGTCAGTGTATGGGATGGTGCTTAAGCGTCCACTGTGTTGGCTGATATGGAACTAAAACAACAAAAGCCATGAATATACAAGAGAACAGCTGGAGAAGAACTGTCCACTGTTGATCCCACTTATTGATCCTACTTATTCCCATGATATGGAATTCAATGGTTATTTTTAATTTAAATTGTTTGCTGATCTTGCACTTTAAATTATTGCTGGTGAGCTAAACTACAATGCACTTTAAAAATTGTCAAAAATTGTTGTACATTTTTTTTCATTTATTGTTATTGCCGATCTTTTAACGTGTTTTTCATTACGGTACGGTGTGTGCTGTTTGACCTCTTGGCCAGGCTGCCCTTGCAAAAAAGAACCCGATCTCAATGGGATTTTATCTGGTTAAATAAAGGTTAAATTAAAAAAAAAAAAAAAAAAAAAAAAATTGAAAAGCACTCAGATATTTATAACTAAATGTAAAAACAAGCGTGTCCATCCACTGTCATTGATCCAACTCCATGGGTTTTACTGGTGAATCAATGTTGTAGAAGATGGCGGTGTTTCCATGGTAACTACGGAGCCTCTGAACATCCAAACGGGTCATATCTGATGACCGTGAAAAGACGACAAACTGTATTTTACACCAATTATTTACATGTATTGATAGGATTAGTGGATCAACAGTTATTAAACATTTTATATCTGTAGATTGTTTGTGTCACCGGTGGATGTTTAGGTCTTTATGGGTTAAAAATTTGAATAACATAAACAACCTGAAATGTGTTCAGAAGAATAAGTACAATTTTAACAATATTATGCCTCAGTTTATCATTTACACATGCACATTTTAACTTACAGATCACAGTCAGGATATGAGATGATGTGTAAGTGTCCACTGTGTCGGCTGATATGGAACTAAAACAACAAAATCCATGAATATACAAGAGAACAGCTGGAGAAGAACTGTCCACTGTTGATCCCACTTAATGATCCTACTTATTCCCATGATATGGAATTCAGTGGTTGTTTTTAATTTAAATTGTTTGCTGACCTAAACCAGATCTTGCACTTTAAATTATTGCTGGTCAGCTAAACTACAATGCACTTTAACCCCTAAAGACCCAGTGCTACTTTTATGTTAGCTCCCAAATATTTTTTTTTCTTTATTTAACCTTTCTTAAGTGATTTATCACCATTTATCATCATATTATCCTCTCCATTTTGCTTTTTTTTTCAGTAAATATCAGGTATTTTCCTGTATTTATTTTACTGATCATGTACTTTAATCATCATACAGAGATGACATTTGAGGGTTTTGATACCAAAAAGAGAGAAAACTCAAGAAAAAGTGACTTTTCCAGTAAAATATATCATTAACTAAGCACAAAACAAGTGTCTCCATCCACTTTCACTGATTAAATTCCATGGATTTTACTGGTGAATTAATGTTGTAGAAGATGACGGTGTTTCCACGTTCACTACGGAGCCTCTGAACGTCCAAATGGGTCATACCTGATGACCATGAAAAGATGATAAACTGTATTTAACACCAATTATTTACATGTATTGATAGAATTAGTAGATCAACAGGTATTAAACATTATAGATCAGCAGATGCTTTTGGTCATTGGCGTGTATTTGGGTCTTTATGGGTTAAAAATTGTCAAAAATTGTTGTACATTTTTTTTCATTTATTGTTATTGCCGATCTTTTAACGTGTTTTTCATTACGGTACGGTGTGTGCTGTTTGACCTCTTGGCCAGGCCGCCCTTGCAAAAAAGAACCCGATCTCAATGGGATTTTATCTGGTTAAATAAATGTTAAATTAAAAAAAAAAAATAAAAAATTGAAAAGCACTCAGATATTTATTACTAAATGTAAAAACAAGCGTGTCCATCCACTGTCATTGATCCAACTCCATGGGTTTTACTGGTGAATCAATGTTGTAGAAGATGGCGGTGTTTCCATGGTAACTACGGGTCATATCTGATGACCGTGAAAAGACGACAAACTGTATTTTACACCAATTATTTACATGTATTGATAGGATTAGTGGATCAACAGTTATTAAACATTTTATATCTGTAGATTGTTTGTGTCACCGGTGGATGTTTAGGTCTTTATGGGTTAAAAATTTGAATAACATAAACAACCTGAAATGTGTTCAGAAGAATAAGTACAATTTTAACAATATTATGCCTCAGTTTATCATTTACACATGTACATTTTAACTTACAGATCACAGTCAGGATATGAGATGATGTGTAAGTGTCCACTGTGTCGGCTGATATGGAACTAAAACAACAAAATCCATGAATATACAAGAGAACAGCTGGAGAAGAACTGTCCACTGTAGTGATTTATGCATGAAAGGGTTAATATCAGTGTCAAAAAGGAAAAACTCACACAGTTCCTGAGATTTTTGAAAACAAAGCAGCCACCATAACACACGAACACACTAGATTTCATCAGGGGTGGCATGTCTAGTCTAGTTAAATCTATTTCACCATTTCCCTTTTCGATAAACATCTAACCCTCCTGTAGTTTCTTCCAGACATAAGTGTAATATTTTGCAAAGATAACACGACGTGTATTGTACTCCAACACGTCCCTGAAGTCCACTTATCTTCGTTCAATAATCACACAACACTCGAGTTCATTCCATTTCATATTTTTATTTAAACTCCTATTTTCAAAGTAATGTTCGCCACAAAATGACAGCAACTGTCATATAATATGTAATAATATAAAGCCAGTTTCCCACCTGGGAAGCAAAGTATAGTACCAATGATTTTCTGACTCGCAGTAGTCCTTTCAGTACGACTACGACTCATAGATTTTTTTTTTTTTTTTTTCATATTCAGCCCCCTCCCTCCCCTGCCAAAAAAAATGTAATATACATGAAAATAAATAATTTAATACAAAGTCTGTAGTTAAACATGCAAATAAAATGACAAATTAAAGAGACAACTGTAATTATGCACAACAGGACACAGGGTTTAATGACTTGCCCTAGTTTTTTTTTTTTTTTTTTTTTTGTATGTACTTGCCTTGGGTTACTGTCAGGAGAAAAAATGTAAATGACAAAGACGGGCTAAAGTCAAATAAATGGGCTGAAAGCAACACTGAAATTGTCATAAATCAGAGTGGACTTGTAAAAATATCCAGGGAGTGAAATGAAACATTAACTAAACTGTAATTCGGTGTGGGTTACTCGGAGATAGCCGCCGAAAAGCACCGGCGGGCTTCAATACGGGAAACCCCTGGATATTTCAACAAAATGGAGGACGTTTTGTCTTTTTCGGACCCGTTCCGAACTCACAGACACATTATCCGACTGCAAATGTACGGTCCAAATAAAAGCACTTAAAATTCAGTGTCACAGACGATATCATGTGTATGTATGCCGTGTCCATAGCGTCGAACCGTAGCCTGCTTTTAATATTAACTCGGTGCTATCTCTTTCAGTATTCAGTGCAGCGTTAAATGAAGGTTACCAGAGCGCTGTAACACTTAGATGCACGTGTTGCAATTGACCTTTTCTTTGTATGCGAGAAAAATGTCGGATTATCCGTCGCCAGCGTCCTGAGCTCCTCGAAACAACAGAAGGTTTATACAGAAGAGATGTAACACCGCGTCCTTTGGAAGCTGCTCACATATTAAATAGGTTGACTAGGGGACTGACTGTACATCCACTGGTAACCAGTAGAGATGAGGCTTCACAGTGTAGAAGCACAGGAAGAGTTATGAGGAAGGAGAAGGAGGCTTTCGCTGAATTCCACTAAAAACAAACAGGAAAAAAAAAACAACCCAACACAGTTCTGTACAAGGTCGAGGCACTTTCATAGCAGCGTGCACATACTAGAAAGGGTAACGCGCACACACCCACCCAAAAACACACACACACACACATGCCATCTCTCTTCTGTCATCATCTCTTTTTTTTTTTCTATATTGAACAGAGACGAAGATGCGCTCAGTCGCTCCCATCCCCCTCGTCCTGGGTTTCAGCCGGAGTCCATGCTGAAGAGCTCGATGCCATGGGGGCTCCAGTGGAGGCCCACCCCAGAGTTGAAGACCAGGGACCACACGTAAGGGATGAAGAAGTCCTCCGGCTGGTCTTCCTCCACATATTTAAACTTCAGTTCTGGAAATTTCTGTCGAGAGAGAGAGAGAGAGAGAGTCGGCCTGATCACACTCAAGGTGTACAAGTATATTTGTATCAGTTATTAATCAGTATTGCACAAAGATCCCCCCAAAACCATTCCTAAATGTTTCTTTGGCCATCTTATGACTAGATCTTGCAATCCACCAAATTTGAAGAAAATCGGATAAAAACTGATAAAATGGCGACCCAATGAGCGTGAAAACATGTGCACAATTTTATTGTTATAAGAGAGCAAAATTATTGTACACAATGTTTTGTAACACAATAAATAATTACTACTCAACTCCTGTGTCTTTTTTATTACAAAATACACACATCACATTGCTTTTCATTTGCTGATCATTTTTGTTGAACAGCTGTTTGATTATCAATTCTTATTTTCAGTATTAAGACAATCAACCATTTTGTTCTGAAAACCCTTCTTTTACAGCCCTTTAGTTGTAGTAATAGAATGAGAACCTGTTATTTAAGTATTATTAGGACTAAATATGTACAACTAGACAGATTTTGGTATGCTCCCTGGCTGCAGAAAATTTGGTAACAATGTGTTAAACGGATGTTTACGTTGAACCGCATGTTTTAATGGTGCGTTGTTCACCAAAATTCATGTAGTGTCCGTACACCAATATACATCCATCAATAATCGAAAGATTCTGTTGGGTTTCTGTAAATTGGCTTAGAGTCTGGTTTTGACCAACTCTATATATAAAGTGTCATGAGATAACTTTTTTGTGATCTGGCGCTATATAAATAAAATTTGATTAATTGAGTGATTTGATTGGTTTTCCCCTGTAAGTCGCTTTGGAAAAAAGCGTCTGCCAAATGCATAAACATAAACATAAACATAATATGGCGTATATGCCTTATAGATATATTGTTATAACTTGTTCACAAATGTTTCTTTCCTCCTGTACCAGGAAGACTTAGTTACAGATCTAACAGAGATGCGACCATGTGGTAAGCCAGATTTCCATTCCAATCTTGTAGAGTCCGTACACCAAGTAGTGTCCGTACACCATATCAAAATATGTGGGTCTAATTTTATTGTTTCTGTCAATATATGGAATTTTTCAGCACACATGCTTTGGACACGACATCTCTGCAATAAACAATGCATGATTATCCTGAGTGCTGAAACATTTGTATATCTTTGTAGGCATTAAATATGGAGGCTATTAGGCTGTAGTGTCTGTACACCCAATAATTTCTGATTTGACAGGGGTACAAGCCTGCCAAATTTTTAGTAGACACCATAATACAAAAATATTTTGGACTTTAAGAGAGAAATATCAGACAAATAAAATGGCCTGTCTGATTTTTTGATAGAGCATTATTATTATTTATCTATATGTGCACCCTTTCTGGTAGACTTGAGAGGAAGTGATGCAGGGAGTTGTAGTTTCTGTGACTCTGGTTCTACTAATACTGGTATTAGATGATCCGATCCACAGTTGACAACTCTGGACGCACGGCAATTTGTCCATTCAGGACACATGTGGACGTGGTGTGGGACACATGTCTACATTCTCTCTGCAGACTGAACAAAAATGTGTCCTTTGATGGACTGAAGGATCTACTGAGCTTAAGTCCATCTCAGTGAACCAACCGCTCTATATTTAAAGTGTACCTGTACTGGTCATGTTTCTGACAATAATCATGTTTTATGTTTTACTTATAAGAAAGAGAGACACAGATTCAGTAAAAAAAAAAAAAAAAAAAAAAAAAAAAAACTGTCATAAATGCACCACACTGGACCTTTTTATTAGGTGAAAAACAGGCGGGCGCAGAATTTACAGGGAGCAGCTATTGCTGGCCAGAAGTGACGAACTATCGCTGATTCTGGGTGAGGAGTGCGAGTAAACAAACAGCAGTCAGTGAGAGAGATTGAGTGGAAAATACATGTTTGTGCTTGTGGTTTGTGCAGCTGTAAGCTTTACACTTCACTATTCTCCGAGAGACGTGACCCTGGACTGGCTCATAATGTGTCTTAGACTGGTGTCTGCTGTACAGGGTCAGTGACCAGTCCATCACAGCCCAGGTAATCAGACTACTTGAGCTTTCGTCGCTACCGGTGCTGGAAAAGCCATGAAGGAGACATGTCTCTGACCATGACGGACTGATGGAGCAGTGGCTTAGTACTCACACATACTTAACAACAGGCAATGACGTAAGTTACCCGACAGAACCGCTAGTATTTTAGGTGATCTTTTCTTATAGCTCGCAATGAAAATTCACCGCAGTAAGGTCCGGGTCTAATAAGATCCCAGTTTGCGTGTACTAATTTGTGTGCGCAATCTAGAATTTTGCGTGTGGGGCTGAACTGCGGTTTTCGGGTGATATACTAAGATTGCTTGTGCAAATGACAACGGGTGCAAAGTCTTGGGGACTGGTTGTTGTCATGGAGACAGTACGCTGTAAAAACTGCTCTGGGATACACCAACACTAATGATAACAGTAACTGGAATGATCCAGACACACAGAAATGTAACAGCTGTGCCGGATTCATTTTAGAGGCGGGGGGGCCATGGGGGTCGTTGGATTGAACGACACACCAGGCACACATAATTTTGTCCCACTGTAGCCCTAATGTCGGTGCGTATTTTTAATCACAATCATCAGATCAAGTGGAAAAGTAGTCTACAAGAGTCACGTAAAGTGGGTGGGGGGGCATGCGTCTCAATTATTTTTCCTTCTGTCATTCCAAAAATGTGCACGCGAGGGTGAAAAATGCGTTCTCTACATCTTGTTTCATCGTTTTGCTGTCTTCTTCTTGTGACAATAACTGCAGCCATGTGTGCACAGTTACACATCCAAAACATTTGCTCCTCCCTTTGAGACGTGTTCAATAACGACGCAGTTTCTATCAGCAAAATTGCTTTTGGGTTTGATAAATCACTTTGCGTGTGCTAAATTAAAATAATTACATTTTCTCCTCCTAGCACATACACATATTCTTTGTGGCCAACATACTAACTGGATGCAGACGTGCTATTTTGCACCTTTGAAAGATGCAACCCTTAGTGCACACTGTTAGTAAATCAGTTTGTCCATTTTTTGCGTGAGCAATGAGTTTGCACATGTTTTAATACACACAAACCTTTAGTAGATCCGGCCCTAAGTGTTTAAAAAATACATGACAGTTAGATTACAGGAAACAGAATATCCCCAACTTGTACAACTGTCATAGAAATTAATGTGCATATGTTATTTGCTTGTTTGCGCCAGTACAGAACCAGTCAAATGAATGGAATGGTCATGTTGTCATATCAACATTTAAAGCATACTGAGGAAACAGTCCACCTTAACAGCCGTGGGTTGTTTTTGAGCTGTACAGTGGATTAAATTCACAAACGAGCATTAAAAATCCAGTCTGGTGAGCCTTAACAGGAAGCTTGTACGATGTTTTAACCACATAGCCAGCGGCCCTTTTGGAATTTCCTACGGCCCACAAAACATGTCTGATACCAGCTATCACTAAATAAATAAATCAAACCAATTCATCAGCCTATATGAACTTGGGGGTGTTTCTAATACAGTCTACTCTCGCTATACCGCCAACTTCCGTTCACGGCCAAATTGGCGGTATAGCGAAAATGGCGTTACAACGGGTTGCGTCCATAATGTGCATGTCTTTACTATATGATGTCTATGCTGCCTCCGTTAACCCGTTCTAATTGCGTTTCTAAATAAATCTTGATTCTGTTATGTTGTAAGGGATCATTTAAAGTGGGGAAACATTTTAAGCATTATTATACCGTGTCGGGAAATGACACCCCATCATCTTGAGGCTTTGGCTTAATCCCACGTCCTCTTCCCGACATCCTGACCTACTGAGTGTTCTGCGATAAATGAACGGTGGCCGTTCCGTAGACCTACTCGTAGCTTGTCGCGATCAGCGTCTGGCGCGTTTGTTTCAGTGCATTGTTAAAATTTACGTGTACTCGATGGCAATCACGCTGGCGGTATAACGGTCGGGAAATCAATGGTATAAGTGTTGTTTGTGAATGGAACTGGGCTGGCGGATGGCGATAGGCGGAAATGGCGGTAGCTAATGGAATAATGCATTGGGGATTTTTGTGCAATGGTTTTGGTCGGCGGTGAACGAAAATGGCGGTATAACGGCGGGCGGTTTAACGAGAGTAGACTGTAATATTAACAGGTCTACTAACTCTGACGGTCAGTGTTTGTATATCTGCCTTCTACATTTATGGATGTGCACCTTGGAATATACACATATATTCACTTCTATATCATGTGAACCTGATTAGAATTAAATAAAAGAGAAAAAAGGCATCTGAATGACTGGGTTATTCCATATAGTAGCACACACACACAAATATATAGGTATTATCCTGTATGATTAGTTAGTTTTACTGTGTGTGACCCTCAAGCACTCCATAAATTCCCCATGTGGTTGACTTCATATTTAAGTTGAATAGCTCTGGGCTGATTCCAGATTAGGTTTTCTATTTGCATATTGAGCAGAGAAGTTGGATCCAATCACCACTGATCAGTCAAGATGCATTTGAGGGTGCATTTGAATTCCAGGCGTGAAAAGATGCACTTATAGGTGGACACGTGATCAGACCATTCAGGAGCATAATGCCAGGTCTGAACAGGGTATCTGACGTCTTCACTCCCAGAGTCACTAATTTGAGTGCTTTCTTTAGTGAGGTGCAGCAGGCGTCAAATGAGTTTCAACTAACTTGAGCCAAGCGTTAAATCCAATCAAGTTCCATTATATTTAAAGCCTAAAATGGAGATGACTGAGACTTTATTTCAAGGATTTGTGGAAAAGCTGCAAATTACTTAGAAGTCACCTTTAATTCTGAACTGAAATAAAATGAAAGTCTCTTGACAACTGAATTTCTTGTATATCAGCCACACGTCTGAATAAACGTCTAAAGCAGGGGTGTCAAATTCATTTTAGTTCAGTTCTACATTCAGTCCAATATGAGCTCAAGTGGGCCGAACCAGTATAATAATAATGACAGTGAAAAAAGTCAAATTACAGTCTGAAAATATTTACATCTGATAATTTTCCTTAAAAATCTGAAAAATACAAACAACCTGAAGTGTATTAAAGCAACACCATGGAACTGTTGCTCGCGGGGTCCCCCTACAGTCAAGAAACGGTATTGTCTGTAACAACTGTCGTAAAATCTGTATCTCCGTAATACTCATGCATTTGTTGACAACCCATTCATGCAGTCAAGTTTGTCATTTACATGTGTTCATTATAACGTACAGATCACAGTGGATCTACAAATACACAAAACATTTAGTAACAGGCAGAATATTGGTCCAATTGCACATTTTTCTTAAGGCACATCATGTTGTTCATATAAGATTATTCCCATTTTCTGGAAAATGATGGTTTATAAATGTAAACATTTTCATGTAATTTTAATTTTTTAACCTAAAACAAAGAGAAATTCTGATTATTTATAGGTAATTACGTTATTATTTGACAAGTTTGACCCACTTGAGATCATATTAGACTGTATGTGTAAATAAGCGCAATTTTAACCGTATTAGGTCTCAGTTTATCATTTATACATATGCATTACAGCATAAAGATCGCAGTGGATCTACAAATACACAAAACATTTAATAACAGGCAGAATATTGGTCCAATTACACTTACATCTCTTACTTGTTCATATTCATTCAACTTATTCACATTTTTTTTTGAAAGGATAGTTTGTAAATGCAAACATTTTATTAAAAGGAACTTTACTTTTTACATTAAAACAAACAGAAACATTTGGAGTTGTCATTATTTATAGGTTCTTATGATAGTATTTCATTGGTCTGATCCACTTTAGATCATATTGATCTGTATGTGGAACCTGAACTAAAAAGATTTTGACACCATTAATTGTTAATACCAGCGGCATTGTACCCGTGGTGCCATTGTACGATAGCATGAGAGGCTAAAAGCCCCAGCATACCTCACAACATTTGAATACGGACATAAAATTGTGCCTAGTAGATAGTCAGGTAATGTTTGTATTTTTTTGGCGAGTTTGGTGGCGATCGGGCGTGTGAAGGTTCGTGGTGAGGTCGGACTTGGTCGGAGGTGAGCAGGGACCCGGTCCGAGATGAGCTGGGACCCTGTCTGTGGTGAGCTGGGACCCATTCCGAGGTTAGCAGGGACCCGGTCCGAGGTGAGCTGTGACCCTGTTAAAATCGCCCAGCATACCTCACAACATCTGAATACAAACATAAAAGTGTGCCTAGTAGATAGTTAGGTAATGTTTGTATTCATTTGTTGAGTTTGGCGGTGATCAGGCCCGTGAAGGCTGAGGAAAACCTGTACAAACGCCCTCCTGTGCTGCAACATCGATCGAGCGGACATCGATGGGACGCTGGGCGGACGGACACAGAACATGCATTATATAGTAGGAGGATGTTCAGCGTAATTTTTGCATTTCATAAATTGGTCCCACGGACTGGACTGGACCCTTAGGTGGGCCAGTTTTGGCCCAAGGGCCGTATGTTTGACACCTGTGGAATAGATGAACGGGTATAGACAGATAGTGTTTAGTGGATAAAGGCAGCAGATAAATGATAAAAGTACCAGCTAAATACCAGCGCTGATCTGCCTGACCTCGGTTAAATACATACAGCGCACGACAAAAGGTAATTTAATCAAACCAGGAGCGTCACTTTCAGCGTGTACTGTCAGCGATGTTACTGTGTAAGCTTGTGTAAAAGTGTTTAGTAACCTGATTACTCGGTAATAGCCACTAGACTCCCTGACAAGCTCCAGCTGGTGTTGACATGGCTTGTTATTAGACACACACTGAGCTAGACCGGAACGCTTTATTATCAAGGTTATACACTAGGACATTACTGCTGACTGTATAAGAGGAGAGCAGACAGAGCTGACCTGAAAGGCACTACATAGGTAGAAAGTGTGAATGCAGTTTGATTTTTTTTTTTATCGATGGTGACTCATAATCAGTCGTTTGAATACTTGGAGTAAGAGAGGAAATGTTAGATTATTTTTAGGGCTGTCAAACTTAATGCAATAACACGGATTAATCCATCATCATGATTAATCTGATTAAAAATTTTAACACAATTAATCCATTTGCAGTGCAGAATGATTCTGAACGTCTCCACAAATGCATTTGGGTCAGTTTGTCCAAGTAGAGTTAACGTCGTGCATGCGTACACAGGCAGTTGATCTGGTAATGACAGGCAGCAGAACCAACCCATAAAGATGGAGGACGCTAAACAGCACGTTGGCCCTCTGGATGGAAATATGAGGACAAAAAAAAAAAACAACCCCAAGATGGAACATTTGACTGACATGAAGTATTAGACACACTCTGCAGGACAGAGTTTTATTTTCACCTAAGCAGTGTTGGGAATAACGGTGTTAAAAATAGCAGCGTTACTAATGCCATTATTGTTTTCCAGTAACGGGTAATCTACTGAATTACTTTTTGAAACGTTACAACACTGTTAGCGGCAGTGAAATGTGGCGTGTTACTATGCACTGATATCTAACAGCTGTTATCCATCCTGGCTCGCTCAGCCAGGCATGAGAGATGTGACGTTCACGGACATGTCGAGTCTTTTGAACGGCTCTTTTCAGTGAACGATAAGAACCAATTCGTTGCGAGCCGTTCGTTTATGAGCTGTTTCAAATTGCCCACACTGCCTTCATGCTTCACCTGTGTGCCCATGAGTCTGAGTGGTCCACGCTGCCTTCACCTGAACGACTAATAACATGTCCAAATTTGAGTTGTCCCAGCACACCCCATTCACTTGAACACAGCTACGTGTGCAGCTAATTTAGGGGAGGAGTTATCAGTGAGAGTCTGACTGATTGGACTGAAGATTTACCGCTGGATCAGGGAGGAGGAGATATTAACGATTGGAAAAAGTGGAGATGAGGGATTAACTGGAGGAGCCTCTTCTTCCTATAAATGCAGATATGCACTTATGTGGTGGAAAAGCCGAGCCCTGGTGGACCCCAGCTGGGCCCTGGTGGACCCTATCCGGGCCTTGGTGGATCCCAGCTGGGCCTTGGTGGACCCCAGCCTCACCACAGTTATGGTATGCAGTACCTGTCTGCTGTTCTACTCTATGCAACTGACCCATGAAACACGCTCAGAAATCAGTTTCCTTTTACATATTTGAAGGTTTTTCAAAAAAAGTAACACAATAATTACTTTCCCTGGTAACTAATTACATTTATGAAGGAGTAATTCCGTTACTAATTCAATTACTTTTTTGGGAAAGTAACTAATAACTATAACTAATTACTTTTTAAAAGTAATTTGCCCAACACTACACCTAAGCACTTCCATCTTAAAATACCACATTAATGTGAAGCATAAGTTAGTCGGGGATTCTGCTAGCACTTCAGCTAACGCGCTGCCCAGCTTGGAGAAACACGTTAAGTGCACATATATTCCCTTTTTTCTTGAATCTCTTTGCTCATGGAAAATGAAACGCAAATAATATAGATTAAAAATGAATATTTGATTGTGATTAATCAAAGTTAATCCACGGCAGCTCTGCGATTAATCAGATTAAAAATTTTAATGGTTTGACGGCACTAATTATTTTCTTCAGTTTTTTTTAATTACATGTAGGCCTGTTACAGCTATTAGCACTTTTTTAATTTAACCTTTATTTAATCAGGTAAGTTAGTTGAAAACTAATTCTCATTTCCAGTAGCACAACTGAGATAATCTCCTTTCACCTGTATAAAAACAGCTCAATCTAACAGAAATGTTATTCATTCATTAATTTCATTTTTATCGTCATGTAGTGTTCAACCATTTTATATCTGATGGCAGCAAATTGATCAGTCCCTTCTTTGTCTGTTTCATTAAAGGCTTTGCGTATCATTTATTATTATTATATTGATTTGTTCAATACCAATAAATGACTTTTCTTCATCAGGTAAAAAGTATTTGAGAAAATAAACTCATAGAAAATAAATGTAATAGTAAACCATTTTCATTAAATCATACTAGTAACGTGAAACAGAAGAAAAAAATCACATTATCAATAGTTGCAATTGCTTGTATAGCAATTAATCACAACTAAAATGTCATTATCATGACGGCCCATACCACACACAGCTAATCAGTTAATCAAGACAGTAATCAAAAGACTAACGTAATGAAAATAATCATATACTGCAAACCTAATGAATGTTACAAATGATGTTGTTTTAATTGTAATTTTAGTGACAAATGTCTACTTTATAGTGTTACCCATTACTGACACATAGCATAATTAAGTGTGTGTATAACACTACTACACGTTTGTTTAGAACATTATGTTTGCAACTTTTTTGAGACTTCTGAAAACACTGTTGACCCTGTTTGTGAACACTAAAACTATTGTTTCCAGACACATGGGTACATTTTACCGGGATTTTACATGGAGGGATGCCTCGTGTTTCTTGTGTTACTACAGTTGAATTGGAAATTGCATTTATACAAGCATTTAATTTAAGCAACTCTGATACACAAGCTCTAAACATATCCTTGAATGCGCCAACCAAATTAACCCTTTCATGGATACTGTTCACTACAGTGGACAGCTATTCTCCAGCTGTTCTCTTGTACATGGGTTTTGTTGTTTTAGTTCCATATCAGCCAACACAGTGGACACTTATGCATCAATCCATACACTGCAATTCATACCATTACTGTAAATATGCTGTTCTTGATAAACCTGATCTGCTGTAATATGTTTCAGTGTAAATCAATTGCATATTATTATTAGACTGTAATTAACAGTTTTCTAAATCAAAAAGGTTGTTTTTTTTGCATAGTACCTCCATGAAGTGAGTAATAACTTGTATTAGAGTATGTTAAAATGTGAGAAAACATCAGATTAGCTGCATGAAAAATGTTTTTCATAGTTTTCACACAGTATATCACTTTCTGATTATGGGTATTTGCTTCAAAAACTAAATGCATGGTATCCAGCTGAGTGAACATTTTTATAAATTTTCTATTGCATTGTTTTTTTCATGCCTAAAGAGGAATAAACACAGAAAAAAAATCTCAACTAAGGTTCTCATAATTCATGCATGAAAGGGTTAAAAATATTGCGTCTAAAAACTTCCTCTGAGGAGTTTGCATTACAGAAAAAACAAAACAAAACTAGATTGTACTTGAAGCAAACACAAGCCCACCACTTCTCCACACCGAGCCTCTGCCAGCCCACCTAACAGCCGGCAGGTAGCAAGAAGAAGACCATCAATAATACAACGCTACCTCATTAAAACCTCCCGTCTACACACGCATGTATATGTGCACATGCACCAGTAATCAGTCTGCGGTGAAAGACAGACGCTCGGAGCTTTTATGCGACGGTCCCAGTCCGCTCTATTGAGTCCTAGCCGCCTCTATTCACAGCCACACTATCGGTATCATAATGACACAGACGGAGGGGCTACGGGGGTCACAGGCCATATGCCAGGCTACTGAGGCTAGACCACACACACCACGGCCATTGTGACAGCTAGACACAATGCAGGAACTGTATTATCTGACTGGAATTTAGTGTGTAGGTGACTGTCTCATAGACAAGCTTACCAGCTCATCAAATGTTCATATGACTCTGACAGGAACAGCTACTCAGCTCAGGTCTGCTCTTACTAAGAATACAGCATCTAATGAAATATGTAAGCAAACAGAGTCTGTATTCTTATATCAAACCGCATTTTTGTTGTTTTTATTTAGCAGCTTTGTTCATTTGCACACACAAGCAAAGCAAACAAGCCGAAATTGAGTGGATTAATGACCTGCCTTAATCAGGCTGATATATGAAACATAATTGGTTATGCTAATAAGGTCATTAAGATAATTAAAGCATTAATCAGCAAATACTGCTACGCCAACATACACAACTTATGATGAACTTATGATTAATATAATCTACATATTAAAGCATTAGGAATAAATTACTGTCAGCTCATCCATAGCTGATGTGTGGTGGTAGCTGTACCTGAGCTGTGGTCAAGGTTTACCCTTTATTTTCAGCAGACTTAGGAGCTGTTGGGTTCGAGCATTTTCATTTCATTTATGACAGACTTAAGTGCAAGGTTCATCCAAACAGCTTAAAAACAAAACCTGCTGAAGTGTACTGCGAGACTACGTCTATTATAGTGTGGCTGCTGATAAACATATATGACTAATCCTAACCCTGAACTCACAGTCTGTAGGAAACTTTATCTGCTGCTCCAAATGGATAAGGTACAGCAATGAGATGATTTAATGTCAATAATCATTCACAGCTTTCAAGGACGGCTATTAAGTTATTAAGCTGTTTTCTAAGGCAGTGTTTTCTCAACCAGTGTGCCGTGAGAAATCATCGGGTGTGCCGTGGAAAATTATCTAATTTCACCTGATTGGTACTGTAAACGCGATATAGATACATACACCTACACGCACCAGTGATCCGCTCTACAACAACAGTCTCTTATTTCCCATTGAAAAATAAAAGTGAAAGTGAATCGGCCCTGATGCGGTGCATTCCGTTGATAAAGCCCCCCTCAGGAGTGATGCGCGGATTAACGAGTTACCCGTGAACCCCAGGGATCAGGTTGGAGAGGGGGAGATTTGCCTTCCAATACTATTATACAACGGACCTCAATCCAAAGGGTAACTGATGCACCCCTCTCAACTTTCTTGTTCCAAAAGACTCGCCTGTGCACCCCCAATGTGTGCCCCCCCCCCCGGAAAAAAACAGAGACTCAGAGCTGTTGAGAAAGATTCGTGTGTGTCTTTCTTCCTGTAGGAATATGATCTTTGTGTTCAACTAAACAGGTCCTGTTCTCCCACTGAGTAAGTAAATTGAGACTAGATTTGCATTATATTTCAATAAATACACTTTTTGTGACATTTTTGTTTGGTGGTGTGCCTTGGGATTTTTCAAATGTAAAATATGTGCCGTGGCTCAAAAAGGTTTGGAAACACTGTTCTAAGGTTTGGTATGGTGTCATGAAATTAAAAAAAAAAATGGAAAAAGAAACATTTTTAGCTACATCCCAGTACCTCAGCCCTCCACAAACCTGAGAACAACACTGACAGCCTTGTTTCATGAATGTCATAAGAAACACAATTCAGGGATGCAAACTGAAACTCATCACATGGCAGATCAAACCCTGCTGTAGTCTTTGACATTTAAATGCTCTAAAAGTAATATATAATTGACTGAACTGAAATCTGACTTTCAAACCCACATTTCTGAATCCACAAGGTCTAGATTTCACAATATTTGATGTAGCCTCAGCTGTATATTCACACTTAGCTCTACTTTTAACACTTGGAAATGAGTTCTGTTTCATCTTATGTTCTACTCTGCTTTTCATGACACAGCACTGATAAATACAGGTACAATTAGTCCATTACATACAATAACACCACCTCTTCTAACCTGTGCATTATCCAGCCTTTACACTTTAAATCAAATGTTTCATTTACGGCTTTCCAGTTTAATATATCTCAGAATGACCTCTATTGTTGACTTTACATCATTTCTATCACATAAACAATTTACTACGCTGTTAGAGGGAAAAACATCACAGAGCGACAGAGCACTGCCAGCTTACACCATTAACAAAAGCAAAAAAAAAAAACCTTCAATTTTAAGTTGCATTTTACTACAGCTTAATAAAACTGCCAGGAGAGCCACAAAATAGTCCTAAAACTGGAATGACATTGCAAATACTAAATATCCACAGCTGCTATTGTGGTGTCACATCAGTAGAGCAGGCGGTAAATGCTTCCACAAGCTGCCAGGAGACTGTGAAAACAATGCATCGTGTACAATATAACTTAAATTTCTTATCCAAATGAGGCCTTTTCAAGACATGTGCCTACCAGAGGTTGTGCTAAACATTTTTATTGTCTGCCATTTTGAGGAACAGGGTCGTAAAAATTATGTCACAACACATTATTATCCGTCATTTCAAGTAAAATTTCTTAACAATAATGTATTTAGTAGAATTTAATGTTCAAAAACATCTCAATGATGCAGCAACTGCTGTTGGTGCTGGCTAATAAACCAACGTGATATTATGACTTGTGTGAATATACGTGCCACTTTTAACTGGCGTGTTATCTGTACGCATTATAAGCTTTCCTTGTGTATGTTCACACCGTATGAAATACCACGCACTGAGGGTTAGAGTTAGGGTTATGTGAACCGGAGATCTTGGCATAAATTGACACACCATCAAATGGTGTTGAATACCATGCAAAAGGTAGAAAATGCGTATGTATAACACGCCAAATGCCATAAGAACTGGTGTGACGTACAATGCGATTTCATGCGATCAGTCTCTGATAAACGTCATCAGTATAACTTGCTTGTCCTTCATCCTCCACTGCATCAGTCCCTCTTTTCACTGCATTTATCAATGCCATCACATTTACTGGGCTTTTTAATATAACTAAAAAGACTCGGCTGTCTTGATATTTTGTGCTAGCAAAGTAGCATATCATTTTGGCTTAAGTCAGCTAAACGATGAGACAAGACTTGATAATGACTGATTAATATGCACACTCACCACGAGGGATGTAACGATATGAAAATTTTATATCACGGTTATTGTGACCAAAATTATCATGGTTATCATTATTATCGCGGTATTATTGAAATGTGCTCAAAATGTTCAAAAAGTACTTATACACACACTGAAATAATGTAACCAAGCTGTATTTTAAAAATAAATAAATAAATAAAATAATAAGCACAATGTACCTTCTGTTGGCAGAAACATTCAAATATTAACCATTAGTGGTCTGAGCCTATTTTGGCCGTTTTTCAGTACTTTTGATTTTGCCTTTATATACTATATAAACAAATGTTTACTATACCCATGTTTGGTATCTGTTTTTTCAGCACAACTTCATTTATATCATCTGTCTATTATTTTTTTCACTTTAATCTACTATAAAAACACAAAAGGACAAAAAACACAAAAAATATATAAAATCCGATTTGAAAAATGTATATAATTTATTGCATAAATAACACAAAGATGCTTAACAAACCTTTTCAGAGACTTTAAAAGTGAATACTGGTTCCAGATATTAGGTATATAAGATCAGAATTGTAATAAAATTAAAAATATACTCAAATATTTGACATAAAAGCAGATCTTACATGGGCGTTTTTTCCCCTAAAAGTGCAGTAATCAAACACGGTTATCATGATAATTAGAATTTAAACGGTACTACTAACCGCGGTTTATCGTTTTACTGGTAATCGTTACATCCCTACTCACCATCAACTGGACAGAGGGGGTTCTATACAGGTAGGATACTGTTATGGACTGTTTGATGCCTTGTTAAGAGAGAGACCAGCGATCCTGCGAGCAGGTTCTGTTCTGTTGTGTGAAACCTTTCTTTCGTAGATTACCTTCAGTATTTTAATCTGTCAAAATGGCAGATGGCCTTCAGAATTTTCTGCCAATGATAGAATATTTTCGATTAATGTGACCTCTGGTGCCTACTGGAAAGGAAATGATGAACCTAAATGACATAAATATATAAGCCCCTTGGCACATAAGAACATTTTTACTTGCATTTCAATGGCAGACATTTTCCCCTCCAGCTGTATACTGCACAGAGTATCACGGGATTTGGAGGTGGGAAGTTATGGATATATCACTTCATGCCTTGTAGCTAAGACATCCCTTTGAGGTCTCTGTGCTTTTCTGGTGCAATTAGAGTGTCTCAAGCTGGAGCCGAACGCTGTCTTCTGTTTTGGGCCAGATTTAAAAAGCAATGAGAGTTAACACAAGGCCACGATCTAGAAAAAAAGCACTGATGAGTGTCCATTTCTGTGCGTCAGTGTTTTTCAACCTTTTTAGAACAAAGGTCCACTAACGGCATAATGAGCCTCCTGCTACCTCCTGCTGGGGTTGGGGTGGGGGGGATATGCCTCTATTACATGATGGACCTCAATCTGTAAGCCTGGGGGGTGGGGGGTGGAGTATGTGCTTCTGTTATATGGCGGAGTTTACACAGGGTCTTTACGGGGGGGTACCGCCCCTGTTGAGAAACACTGTAATAGTCCAACTGCTTGCATGGGAGGGGTCTGCTGCATCTCCTTTGTACTAATACCCAATGAGTCTGTGATTTTTCGTGAATTTTTATCCCCCTCTTGTACTGTGCTCGCACCCCCCTAAGAGAGTGCCCGCACTGTGTGCCCCCTGAGTTGAGAACCACTGCTGTAAGTGATCAAGTAAAAGTGCACAAATTTATGAACACAGACCAAGGTTATTATCGTTTACGAAAACTAATGAAATGACGAAAACTAGAACTGAAAAGACATTTTCATTAACTGAAATAAATAAAAACTGTAATTAAAAGAAAAAACGATAACTAACTGAAACTGTATTGTGTGTTTGCAAAACTAACTAAAACGTATAAAAATTATGGATAAAATTCCCTTCGTTTTCATCTTTGTCAACGTCGGATTGATACGAAAGCGATTTATTTCACTCTAGGAATTTTAGCTAGCCGACCATACAGTACTTCACGGTCCATCACTTCTCATCAGTTGTGGTTTAAAGTCGTCTTCTCATCCACACTCTACCTGGAAACATGGAGACTAAAGTTGGGAGAAAGCAGAGTCCTGTCTGGGATTTATTTTAATATGACGGCGAAGAAGATAAAAAATATGGCAAAACTAAAATTAATACTAAAACTAAACTAAAACTAAGCATTTAGAAAAAAATGAAAACTAATAAAAACTAGCAAACCTGTTCTAAAAATGAATTAAAACTAACTGAATTAGAGAAAAAAAAAAGTCAAAACTAAACGATAATGAAAAATCCAAAACTATTATAACCTTGACACAGACACTGTTGGTTCTTTTCTCTGATGACCAGTACAGTCTACCAAAAGTAGCGCAAGATAGCGCAGCAGGTCGCACATAGACACATCTGATGAGACTGCATGGATTCAACTAAAAGACAGACAGAGCTGGTCATGGTAATCTGACAAACATAGGTCTTCTACTTGTGGAAAGTCAAGAACAGGTGACACAGACCAAAGAGAGGCACTGGAAGAAGACATTTTTTTGGGTAGAACTCGAGGTGTGGTGCAAGGTTATTATCATTAACGAAAACTAACGAAATGACGAAAACTAGAATTGACAAAACATTTTCGTTAACTGAAATAAATAAAAACTAAAATTACAAGAAAAAACGATAACTAACTGAAACTGTATTGTGTGCTTACAAAACTAACTAAAGCATATAAGAATTATGGATAAAGTTCCCTTCGTTTTTGTCTTTGTTAATGTCGGATTGACATGAAATTGATTTATTTCGCTCAAGCAATTTTAGCTAGCGGCACCATATGACACTTCACGGTCTGTCACTTGTCGTTTAGAGTCGTCTTCTCATCCCCACTCTACGTGCAAATATGGAGACTAAAGTTGGGAGGAAGCAGCAGAGTCCTGTCTGAGATTTATTTGAATACGACAGCGAGGAAGAGAAAAGATCCAAAAAAACGAAAAGAAAAACTAAAACTAAGCACTTAGAAAAAAATGAAAACTAATAAAAAGTAGCAAACCTGCTCTAAAAACTAATTAAAAATAAATGAATTACAAAAAAAAGTTAAAACTAAACTATAATGAAAAATCCAAAACTATTATAACTTTGGTGTGGTGTAGTATAGTTTAAAAATCACTATGTCCAACGTGTTTACAAAGTGACATCTGACCATCTGAAGCAGGGGTGTCAAACTCATTTTAGTTCAGGGGCCACATTCAGCTAAATTTGATCTGCAGTGGGCCGGACCAGTAAAATAATAAGATAAAAATATATAAATAATGACAATTCCAAACTTTTCTCTATATTTTACAGTGAAAGAAGTAAAATTAAACAATAAAAATGTTTACATCTACTACTGTCCTTTCAAACAATGTTAATTACTTGAACAAACTGAGACATTAAGTGTAATTTTAACAATATTCTGCTTCAGTTTATCATTTCCACATGTTCATTATAACGTACAGATCACAGTGGGTCTACAAATACACAAAACATTTAGTATCAGGCAGACAGGCAGACGCTCGTTGCGTGTTGTCTCGTCAAACTCATGCTGAATTTTTACGTCGGCCACCAGACTGAATCTCCTGACTGAATGGTGTAGTTTTGCGGGCTGTCATCATGTGGATTAATCTACCGCTATATTTACTGTAAACTTCCGCATCTGTTTTTTGTAAAACGGTGGATCACAGAGACAACTCTCTGACCAATCAATGTTCTGCAGCGCTTACATGTCACGTTTTAGTATCTGGTCCCCAGTCTTGGAACCTCCGCGGAGGTGATACCAAAAAACAAGCACCGGGTACCAGATTTCAGGTCCTTTTTTGTGATGGAAACGCAAAAAGGCCGAGTCGAGTCGAGCCGGTACTACATAGTGGAAACGCGGCAATAGAGAACATGTAAACTACGCACGGAAAGGGAATTGAACCAAGGACCTTCTTGCTGTGAATAGTCCATGGGCCAGGCCAGGTAGTGGTACCACCAAAGGGGGCAAAACCTTTGTGGTGCCATTTTGTTAGTAGGACATATATATGTGTATTAAACCATGACAGCCTTTCCAAATGAGTAGCTTAGTCATGATTATATGGTACCTCTTTTTTTGCAAAAAATGTTATCATTATGCTTCATGGCGTATGGTGGTATTTGTGAATTATTCCACCTTTTCCTGCAAAAATGCTAGTGGAATTGGTCCAAGATAAGGTTGTGACATTACATAATGCTTCAACTTTTCAGATTTTATAGGAAGATGTTACAATTGATTGTTTCTTTCAGAAAATAATATACGTGTTTTCATTCCATTCGAGCACCGCATACGAGGCAAGTAAATATCAATGTTTATTTAAGACTTAGTCAAGACATAGTTAAGACTGAAATAAGTGAAGCGATGATGCATTCTCTTTTCATACAGAGCAAATGAAAGCAAATGAAAAGTTCTGGAGTGATCGCAACAAAGACAGCAGCAGGAGCAGAAAACGAATGTACCATTTCATTTCATACATAAGAGCACATGTTATAGTGCCAATCCCGATGCAAACAGACAAGAAAATAACACATAAGGTATTTTGGTGTCTTTGCAGGTCTGGATGCTAGGGCCGAACTGAAAATGGACTCAGGGATGAGTGGCACAGCACCCACGCAGGCATGCCTTAAAATGCCTGATTCTATTGTATCAGTTCCCAAATAAAATTGTCTCTCTATTTAACCTCTCTTAAGTGATTTATCACCATTTATCATGATTTTATCCTCTGTGATTTGCATTTTTCTTCTGTGAAAATCAGGTATTTTCCTGTATTTGAAGACCCTGGTGCTAAAAGTACTGATATCACAAAAAAAAGTCAGTTAAAAAATATTTAGAGGGTGGACTTGGCTGAACATGCTCAACTTGAATTGCCCAAAAATGTGACTTCGGTACTTTTAGCACCAGAGTCTTCATTTATTTTGCTTTGATTTAGTGTTTTATTCCGAACATGCAATGAAATTTAGCATATATGCAACAAGCAAAACAAAGTAATAATACAAATATCAACAATTATAACAATCTTAGACAGAAGAACAGCACAATAGTTTCATTTACATGCCCGAAAAGGGGTGGGAAGAACTGCAACTTATTTAATCCCACCCCCTCTCCAGAAAATATTATTGATAATAAATATTTATCTCCCTATTTTATGAATCATGTACTTTAATCATCATGGAACTTGAGAAATAGTATCTTTTTCGGTCCAATCTGTCATTAACTGAACATAAACCCAGTGTGTCCATCCACTGTCACTGATCCAACTCCATGGGTTTTACTGGTGAATCAATGTGGTAGAAGATGACGGTGTTTCCATGGTAACTACAGAGCCTCTGAAGATCTAAAGGGGTCATATCTGATGACTATGAAAAGATGAAGAATTGTGTTTTACACCAATTATTTACATGGATTGATAGAATTAATGGATCAGTCAGTATTAAACAGTTTAGATCAGTAGACGCTTTTGGTCACATGCGTATATTTGGGTCTTTATGGGTTAATTATGCTCATAATGAAACTGCTAAACTATTATATACATTTTACATTTTCTCCTAACCTTAAGGACTTTCTCTCACATTCACTTTACCACTTTACTTCACTTAACCTTAATTAAACTTAGCTTAGAGGAGAGACTATTCATCAACCAGACTGCTAAATGTGTAATGCTGCAGTATGCACTTATCCACTGTCTAAACTGTTTATTTTGGTTTATATGTAACTCAGATCTTTGATAATAACAAAGAACTGGCCATGAATGTGGCGAGTCTATGTTGGTATTAACATTCCATACATTCAAATGACGTTTTATGACCTCTGATTTTGTCCCTTACAGTGGGTTTATTCAATGGCTGATAGCTTTGACTAAGCTACTACTCTGGAATGGCTATCATAGTAAAACATTATCTATACATATAGGCCATTTCAAATTGCATCACTAGAACTTGCCCCCTTGGGTGGTACCAATATCCCAAATATCTGGTCTTGGCCCATGGACTAGGGGGGACGGTGCTATCCACTGAACCGCCAACATGTGGGTTAGACTTTCTAAAACCAGTGCCTGATTCTTGTTGAGCCTCCTGGACATTTGGTAAGGTTACATGTGTATCTGCTCTGAACAGAAATGACCTCAAGACCAGGAACAACTCAGGCAAAAACATGGCTGGTTTTGCAATCGATAGGTTCTGACAACACCCTCACCTTCCAAACAAATGAACACAAGCGGAGAAAATCTCCCCTGACTTCCACTGCCTCCTGTCTGTCCTCAGATGGGTTAAGACAGTTTTTTCTACACTTGGAACTGGGAGTAATTGGTAGTATATTTCCGACCCAAATTATGAGCTCTGAAAGTCGAACAATTTCAAATACATATGAAGTAAAGCCAGACATGCCCGCACCTTTCCAGCCCCTCTTTAGTAAATCCCAACAGTAGTTAAGAGGGTTTGTGCTGGCACTAAGCATTAGTAAATCTGGCCATGGCGAGGGTTTCTCTCTGCACATATGCATTTATCTACTACTGACTGTCAGTAGCCTCTGTTCCCTCTGCCTCCCCTCCCTTGTTTTGTTCTCAGTCTGGGTCCACTTGGCTGAGCTCATATCAGTTAGTTATGGGTCCTGGCGGGTCAGGCCCTCACCCCTGAACACAGACTGACTGGCTGGCCTCATATCTTCACTTAGGACTGTATGTTCCTTTCCTCCTCTGCACGCTGCTGTCAGAGCCCAGCCAGACAGAGAAGAATGTGGCTAGGGAGCAAGTACGAGCCGAATACACGTACACACAAACACGCAAAAAACACATACAAAACACAGCCGAAGCACTGCGCTCTGAAAGGTTATATTTCAATTTCAAAAAGCTATGTGTAAATCTGATAAAATGAACACAAGCAGATAAAAATACCACTATAAAACAGGAGCATGCATTAGTCTTTTCACATTAAAATCACCCGCTTTTGATATTGGGTCATGTTTACACTAACGCAGGGGCATTTGTAAATGCTGTCCGAGTACATTTCAGAGGAAGATTATCTTCAAAATGACATTAAATTTATGCACAGCGGCTTTAAAAACAGCCTCTCTGATGTTTACGCTGACAATTTAACATAATGGTAGAGCAGAGCACATCTTTTTGCAATTTCATGTCTTTAGTAGATCTGCATGTAACTCAGCATTTGGTGTAAACATACCGTTAGCCTCATAGCATAATTGCCTAAGTCATACACTATATAGAAAAAGTATTGGGACACATTGAATTTGGGTCTTTTTTTCTAACAGGGTTCTGGGATACAAAACAATAATGACAAATGTCATAATATAGTTTTATATTATAATAAATATCATTTCATTGGTTAGTTTTGTTTAAATTGTTATATTTACTTGCAAAATGTCTCAGAAATGTTTTTTTTTTATCCATGACTATGATTTTAAATGTTCTACCACTAAATTTCTTAAATATTTTTCATGCTCTAACTGTAAATAATAATTTCCACCACAACTAACCATCTACTTTCTTCACATCTCACTCAGGAAGAAAAATCTTCCATTAAACTTTAAGGAAATATTGATGTTTATAAACTATATGGACATAAATATTGTATCTTGGCTACAGCTGTAAGATGTCCTGTTCATACTGATTTGAGATAAAAAAACAGCAATATTTATGATATTCATCACAATATAAAACTATATTATGACATTTGTTATTATTGTTTTGTATCCCAGACTCCTGTTAAAAAAGAAACACCCGAATTCAACCTGTCCTAATACTTTTGTCCATATAGTGCATGACTTAGGCAATTATGCTATGAGGCGAACGATATTGGTCATGCAAGCAGAAATTGCAGACATTGACAGGTTGAATTGATATTAAAAACAACGACAGTGGGTTTTAAGTTCTTGTCTGGTGTGCAACTACCAGACCAACCCGTGGCGCCCTGGTGCAGAACCAGAGCTGTAAAGTCCTTTCCCATTCCACGCTGTCGCATCCCGAGGAGCCAGGGAGTCTGTCGGCTATCTCTGCTCAATAAGTCAGATTTCAGCTGGTCAGGGTAAACAACGCATTCCACAGACACTGCCCATTGGAGCCGATCAGCCTCACACACCCAGAAACAACACACACATCCACAAAGAAATGAGACAGACGGTTGAGTGACTTGGTAAAGAGGGTTGCCCCTGGGGTATTTACCACCTCGTTTTAACCGTTTCTTTCAGTTGGGCCCTAATTTATGTATCAGCGTCATCTGTTAAAGCCTTTAAAGATCTTTAAGTAAACTGAGGTTTTCTGGGCTTTCACATCAGATAAATCAGACTTAACCTAAACTAGTCCTTGTAAAAACTGCTAAATACTAAAAGAATAATAGATAAATGTCTCCACTGCTGTTTTTTGTCCTTCAGGTGGTTTTTATCTTTCCTAAAAAGTATGCTATTTCTTAATCTTGTTGTTCTCACTAGCATACATTTATTTCTGGTTTCAGCAAACATAATGAATATTGATTTGAATGCAGTTTGTAAATGCTACATGTGTAAAGTAAAAGTCATATGTGTTGTGCAGCATATTGACTGTAGACAGGATATACTTTACACACAGTATGAGTCAACATTTAACAACGACATTTGGGCATTCTGGTTCCAACAAGGGTGAACAAGCCCCTACTTACAGAACTTAAATGCAACGCTTGTAGCAGAAGAAACAGAAAACTGGTGAGGTACCTAGACTATATTAGCCTCAATAAACTGGAAAGTGATCTATTATTTCATGAAACTGCAAAGTATGTTTTCATCAGTGAGAAGATTTGTTGTACCATTAGGCCATTTTCTAAATCTCGTGACAGCACACACTGACTAGTTATAACATTCAGACCACTGATATATGAGGTGGTAATAATGATGATTATTATGTTATAATGACACCTTTCAGTAACATGATATATTAAGCAACAAATGAACATTTAGTTCTAAAAGTTGGTGTGATGCAAGCACAATATAATGTGATGTAAACATGCTTAGAGTGTGTGACAGACTGCAGTGGGACAAATAAGAGTGAATGATTGGATGTGAATGAATTTTTTTATATAGATGGAGTTATAGAAATGTATTTTTTACTGTTTTTTGTATGATTTAGTTTTTATTAATGTCTGTTTTTTTAAAGACAATATCAGCCTGCCCAGGGACTACAGGTGGAAATTAGCACGAGTGCGACAACCTGTCATACTACATCTCTCCTTTTTAAGATTAATATACATTGTGCACTGTCCCTGTCTAAATAAATAAATAAAATGAAATGAAATGAAAGTGGGCAGTGTGAGTATCTGACTGCATCTGTCAAGAACCAAACTGTGATGGTCACGACTGGGTCCGAATATCTTCAGAAGTGCAGATCTTGAGTATTTTTGGTCTGCAGTGGTTAATATGCACCAAAAGTGGTCTAAGGACAGCCTTCTTTATGGCGATCCAATACTTTTTCCCTAAGGTGCAGTACATACCATACTTTATAGTTTACCATCATTGCAATTAATAAACAAAAATCACCATGACTGCGCCATAATCACAGTCCTCAGCACCAGACATGAGTGTGTTTACATGACTATAAAAACTGTAACTGTGTCATTGCCAGCTTGACTCATCATTTAGAAACACTTTTAATTTACAGGCTCTAAATGGGGATTATTTTAGTCCCATGGATTCCAAATCCACTGAGTGCAGGTAAGATTAAACTGACTTGTAAAGTATTGTTTGTGAAAGATAACATCTGCTTGAACATTCATAAACATCTCACTCTATTTACATTCTCTTCCCTGGCAGACCGCTGCTAACACACATAGCTCTGATTGAGACACCAATAACCCCTTCTAAGAGCTTTTACTAGGTAATTACCAACTTATTGATGATTCCACACAACATTAATCCAACCTATGGATTTTCACACTGGGGGGCAAGAGAGCAGAATGAGCTCATAAGATGAAGGGATGCTGGAGGTAGAGAGAGACAGCTGTTTGTTTGAGCGATGGTACCATCAAACAGCGGGGGCGTCTCCCAGAGGAGACATTGCCCAGATATTCTCTTCGCTTCATGTCACCCTGTGGAGCTGGAAAGCACTCCGATGGTGGAGTGCTAGGATGAGTGAGAGCGAGAACAACATGCACAAACACTTTTTCGCGTAAACAAGGGCTGCTGCGCACTCATACACAGATATGTGTCTGGAAGCAGCAAGTCTGACACATGAATCCGAATGATTATCTAGAAAATAGACTAAGATGGAGGAGATGGTACACAGACCAGATGTGTACACACACTCATACAAGCCATCCTCAGCTGACTGCATGAGTGTGTAGCACAGGTACAGCAGTTTCGCTGAAGGACATGGCAGGGTTATCCACATGGTTCCATATGTAATTGTATGGCTCTATGGTCGATTGCTACATTATCGCTCCAAGGTGCTGCCTGAGACGGAGCACATGGACTTGTGGCTACGCACCATCCCTCTTCCACAACGGCAAGCGAGACAAATGCCTTGGAGCCGGCCGCCAAGTATAGAACATGAAACACATGATGAAACATGCAATTAAGAGGCTCGGCGCTGGTGAAGAGCGGAGTGGGGAGACCACTGGTTACATATTTCCTCACTGATTAATGGAGGAGCACCGGGAGGGGCGGGGGGTTCGCGAACCCCGCCAGGAGTGTTGGGAGTGTTGGGTAACGAGACACAGTGGCAGATTTATGTCCAACCCCCCCACCCAATAGCCCTGCACAGTACGTCGTTTGTGCCCATGACGAAGTGCCCCCTAGCCCCCCCATCCCATCTCCTTGAAATGTCATTACATGTTCGCGTGTAGCCGGCCAGCAGAGATGGAATGAATATGGGCATTAATGCTAATGAGGATTGGGCTTTGGCCTTTTGTCTCATATCCCAATGGCTCCGTCCCTCCCGTCGCCCCGAGTCCATATACCTCTGCCATACCTCTCCTCCCCTCACCTGTCCACATACTCATTTCCTCCCCCCTACCTTCAATTTACTGTACCTCACAGCCTGGCCTTTGACAACACTTTGTTCCGGCTTTCCATTCATCTTGTCCAGCACGTGTCAGTTTTTATTATTTATTCCATCCTTCTACCTGTTCTCCTGGGGTGACCGAGTGTGTGAATTTGTGATTTTACAGTCAATAGCTTTGTTGTTTTTGAAAGGTTGTAATGAGCCCAGATTTTTTTTCTCAGTCTCTTAAGTGAGATACGCAACGAAACTATAGGAAATAAGTGTGTAGTATTAAAACACACAACAAAAAATCTGAGCTAAATGTCTCCTACTCAGACTTACCTTCAGTCTATCTTTAGGTAGAGCCTGGGCTCCTTTCATGATAACTTCTTGAACCCTCTCAACAGACAGGTCACTTCCAGCCTGTTCCAGACGCTGACTGAAGAAGCCGATCACCTAAAGGATGACAACAGGAAACATCAAATTATAATATTAAAAAAAAAAAAATACAAAGGGCTTCATAGAGGATAGAATACTGTGCAGAAGCATTTGGTCACCACTAGGTTTGCTGTTTTACCCCACTTACAATTATCAGTCTGTATATTAACATACAAACAGGATATACAAAAAACATGAACAGCAATAAAAAACTAAAGTTTCAGAAAAAAAACTGCTTCTACAAACAAAACAGTGACATCTCTTTGCATTTATCATGTCTTTACCTTTTGTTCAGACAGTAAGAAATTTAGTACATTCATTTTCTGGTGTGTTACATCAGGTTTCATTCAATATGTCTGATGTTTCTTATTATTTGGCATACTTTTTGTTATAGAAACAAAGGTTATAGTAAATACTGATTTTAGCCTGTTGAAGCCGTTTACTGCTGATATACTGTGCATTTTTATTATTACATATTTCCTGCATTTTCACAACCAATCAGAATCAGAATATTTTATTATTGGGTGTTACAGTTGCTCTGTTAAAGTACAATAAAATGTAGCAGGAAAGAAATTACCAATACAACAAAATATATATATTTAAAGCTCTAATATATATATATATTTAAAGCTCTAAATATACAAACTATATATAAAAACTCACACACAATTAGAACAGCAATTTGTACAATATGTACTAAATAAAAAATCAATTATTAATATGATAATTTAAAAAATATACATAAGTGTGCAAAAATACTGTTGTGTGTATTTATAATAATTACGAGGTTATAAGGTGGAGTTAAACAGTCTGATGGCCACAGGCAGGAATGATTTAAGTTAAGAAAAGACGTGAGAAATAAATACTGGACGTATAATCATTACAACCCACAGTGCTGTACTATTTTGATTAAAAGGTCCTGATTCAATATTGGTTCAAAGACTTGTTTTGGACTGGCAAAGAGGGTCTTGTAAAGCAATTTGTCACCCATCTATCCATTTTCTGAACTGCTTAGTCCTTGAGGGGGTCATTGGCTGCCAACTGGTGAAGGCAGGCTACACCCTGGACGTACCGCCAGTTCATGGCAGGGCTGAGATATACAGATGAACAACCATTCACTCTCACATTCACACCTATGGGTGATTTAGCGTGACCGATTAACCCATTAAGTTGCATGTCTTTGGATGGTGGGAGGAAGCTGGAGGGAACCCACGCAGACATGGGCTGCTTGCAATTTGCCATGTTTTAGTTATGTATTTATTTAACCTTTGTTTTACAAGGTAGGTCAATTATTTATAATGACGACCTGGCCAAGAGGCAGCATAATGGGCGGAGATTTGCTTGGCTATGAAAGAGATTCTAAAGGGAATAACGCTGTAAATCAGTGTTTTTCAACCTTGGGGTCGGGACTCCACGTGGGGTCGCCTGGAATTCAAATGGGGTCGCCTGAAATTTCTAGTAATTGATAAAAACAAAACAAAACAAAAAATTACAAATAAAAATATATGGTGAGTTGAGAGAGACAATCCCAATACATAAAACACATGACAAACTGTGAGTCTGAAACTGAAGCCCTGTGGTTCTGTTTATCTGTCAAATGTTCATTGTGGTCAGTTTCAGATGCTGCAGCTCTTTCATAATTCATAGTTTGAGTTCTTGTTTGTTCAGTATTAATTGTCAGCCTTGTAAATCCAAGCTGAACTGACTGTACATATTCTGACCAAGGAAAATCCAACTCTCCCTTTGTGCAGAAATCTACACCTGGCTTTTCTGCCTCCGTCCATAATAGTATACATTATATAGCAAAAATGTCATCTAAAATTAACATTTATTTGCAATATAGTATAACAAACTACTACATGATCACAAACAAATTCATTTTAGCAAAAAACATGTCTCTGTTTTGAATGTCTGGGGTCGCCAGAAATTTGTGATGTTAAAAATGGGTCAGGAGTAAAAAAAAGGTTGGGAACCACTGCTGTAAATCATGCAAAGAGCCTTCTTATATGGTGCATTATCATAGAGCCCTATACAGGAAAAGCATATTTTTACCATCACTTAAATCAAGATTGTTTTGATAAATTAGATTTCTCAATCCAGCTATAAAAATGAACTTGTAATTATGTCTTAATTGGAGCTGTTGCTGCATTTCTACCTTTTATTTTTCATTGCAACATTAGCAAGTAATATTCTACATAGGGAGTTGTCAGGTACATACTGAACACTGAACCCAGTTACCCACCAAACCCACCCACCCACCCCCACAGCCTCTCCCCTCTCACTGGTTCCTCCTATTAAACCAGTAGGATAGCGATATCCACACCGAGGATTTCTATTTGGACAGATGGTCTTTCCAGTCGGATATCAGATTTGTCCATACAAAGATCGTGTTTGGTTGCTTGTTATTGCCTGTGCGTGTATTTACAGCCATTATTTGAACCAGTATCGGACTAAAAAATCCTGGAAGGTTTTAGTTCCCGTCTCATTCAACATTAAATTGGATCCATATCTAAATACAAGGGAACTTGTGTCGTTTTGATCTCGTTGAGATTTAATAGAAACCCCTGTTGTGTCGTGAAGAGCTTTGACTTTTCTAATCCCAGAGCTCGGAGCTGTCACATTAAAGATTGCAAAAACCACGCCCCGTATGATGACACTCGGCGCAATGTGGAGCACTAAGTTAGATCAAAACCATGTTGCACTACTTATATTTGGCTTCTTTCCATAAACAATGAGGACTGAACTTTGTGACCTGCTGTCATTTTACTTGCAGACGAGCGTAATTTTCTTGTAAAAAATCAACTGATCGACTGTGCCACTGGTGTCTCCTAGCAACAAGACAACGCTTCTAACAAAATTCAACTACAATGGTATATAGATGTATAATAATATTGCAATAGACTTGATTAAAAATGGAATAGAAGTTCATGGCAATGGTATGAAATGTGTAAGAACCGCAGTAACATGCAGCATGAATTCCAAATACTACGAACACTGGTTGGATAGAATGCCTACAGGCTGTATAATCAGCAAAAGCATACATACTGTATTTGAAATTACAAATACACCACGGGGTTCAAGCATGTTTCATCCCACTTAAAATAAGCACTTCAGTGGTGCACAAATTATCTGATGCCCTCTGGGTTTAAGCCCAAACAAGAGATCAAGGAAACTTTTTTTTCCTGAGTTTCTACTGCTACCCAGGAGAAATGTTTGATATTTGATAATTAAAAAAAAAAAACTCTAGGTATTAGTGATTCCTTCTATAGCTTGTTTTTTTTTTTGTCAACCCAGTAGTGTGCAACACATCTACACTGTGTTTCCTCTGCTCTGTGACTGCTTTCGAGAATTCAACAACGCACTCGAGCCCACTGGAGTGCTGTTCTTGTGTGTGTGTGTGTGTGTGTGTCTACATATATCTAATACTAATCTCTTCATTAACTCTGAAGGCCTCCCATAAGGGGTTAATTTAGAGGAGCAAAAAAGCAGCCCTTCATCCTGAATCTCATGCTCGCACACACGGATTTGCAAGCATGGGGAAGGCTTCGGAGAATAGCCTAAGGGAGGGCTGACTTAACTGGGGGATTCTAGCTAGCATGCTTCCCTCATACTTATGGATAACAGTCAAGCCTATGGCAATGTATGCACCAACCCCCCATTCACCCACTCACACACCAAGGAGAGGCTGCTAGCTTAGTTTCTTCCTCTACATGACTAATACGTCTATGAATGACAGCTTTCTCTCGCACTGTCCCTTCCCCTGCATATACCACACACTCAATGAATATTTGATATAGAGCCTCTTGACACAATGGGACTGATTAATTCATCAATACTACTTAAGCTCAGTGTGCTATACAGTCCGGCTGCACACTATTGTTAACGGTGCAGTTCACATATGTTTCACAGCTCCTGCTTTTAGCTTTTGGAAGTTTCCCAGCAAGACAGAAACAGACATTCAGGGGGGAGATCTGTGGAACCATGATCTATGGCAGGGGTGTCAAACCATTTTAGTTCAGGGGCCACATTCAGCCCAATTTGATCTCCAGTGGGCCAGACCAGTAAAATAATAACAGCGAAAAAAGTAAAAATCTATTATGATCAGGTTTACATCTATAAAGTTTCCTTAAAAATCTGAATAACATGAACAATTTGAATTGTCTTAAGAAAAACAAGTGGAATTTTAACAATATTCTGCCTTGGTTTATCAGTTTATCATTTACACATGCGCATTACAATCGCAAAAAACATTTAGTAACAGGTAGAATATTGGTAAAATTGCATTAACTTTACTTAAGACATTTCCATTTGTTCATATTTGTTCAGGTTATTCACATTTTTTTTTTTTTTTTATAAAAGTATAGTTTGGTAATGTAAACATTTTCATGTAATTTTACTTTTTTACACCAAAAAAACAAAGAACATTTGGGGTTGTCATTATTTATAGGTTATTATGATAATATTTTACTGGTCTGATCCACTTGAAATCTAATTGGACTGTAAGTGTCTGTATGTGGAATGTGAATTAAAATGATTTTGACACCATTGATTGTTAATATCTAAAGTGTAATTTTTGCATTTCACAAATTCATTCCGCGGGCCGGATTTGGCCCCCGGGCCGCATGTTTGACACCTGTGATCTATGGAATTATTACCACACATTTGCCAACATTGAGGTTAAGATCTCCGATAGCTTCTCTGAATTCCTTTGTGATACTTGGGCGACTACCAAAGAAAAAAAAAAAAAAAAACACAGATTAAGTGAGTGACTGACCGTGTCCAGGTTCTGCATGATGTCCTGGAAGGAAGGGTGCGTCCTGAACTGCTCAAAGAGCTCCCTCTTGTACAGCAGTGCATAAACCAGGTTAGGGTTGTGGTGTAGAGAATTGCACAGGCAAGAGTTGATGATTTCAAGCATCATGCGGATCACCTCCTCAATCACATTCAGGTCCTGGGCCTGGAGGGGGAGAAGTAAGGAAGGATGGAAAGGTTAATTGGTTTCCCACTAGACTGGTTTCACTTATAATGGTGTTTTTAAACGATTTCTTCCTGATAGATTGATCAGCGAAGGGAGAAACAGCAAGGTGGAAGAAATGTCAGGGGGTGAGAAAGTTGGAAGGACGGATATATGAAAGATGTTACTATGATGTCTAAGTGTGGGACACAGGGGACAGACATGTCAGGTCATGTCACGGTGTGTTTCCTGCTGGGACCGAGTCTTTCTGAACTCAACTGACAGGTGACTTAAGGAAGTGAAGTATGTGGGAAAAATGGAGAGGGAAGCAGTGAGTCTGGAAGCTGAAATGACTTAAAATATTTCACTTTAAGTTTTCATAGCTCACAAACTAGATGTTCTCCCCTTGAGCTTAGGCTGCTGCCAAGGCCAGGAGTCCATCCTTACGCTCATTCCATACAGTTATTAAATCACAAACTGTGACCTACATTTACCTCTGCCAAGGAGGTTATGTTTTTGCCGGCGTTGGTTTGTCTGTTTGTTTGTTTGTTTGTCTGTCTGTGTGCAAGATAACTCAAAAAGTTATGGATGGATTTGGATGAAAATTTCAGGAAATGTTAATACTGGCACAAGGAACAAATTATTAAATTTTGGTGGTGTTTGGGGGTGGGGGGGGCATGGGGGCCCACTGATCTGCCTTGGCGGAGGAGTGCATTTCTAGAAAAGAGAGCGCAGACCTCTGCCAAGGCAGATCAGTGGGCCCCTGTGCCCCCCTCCCACCCCCGATCACCACCAATATTTAATCATTTGTTCCTTGTGCCAGTATCAACATTTCCTGAAATTTTCATCCATTCCGTCCATAACTTTTTGAGTTATCTTGCTAACAGACAGACAGACAAACAAACAGACAGACAAAACTTGTGGGGGGCACTGATCTGCCTTGGCGGAGGTCTGCGCTCTCCGAGTGCTTTTCTTGTTGCGTCTGTTTTGGTGACACTGGTTTGTATAACTGACTGTTGTCGTGGTAATAAATGTCTTAACCTTATTGTATCAGTTTATTCAACTGTCGGCCGTACCTGTACACATTCTACTTTCTGTTGCTAGTTTTTCCAGATAAAATGAGTTTAAGGTTTATCATGTTGTCTCTGGTTTTATCAGATTCATCAGATTTGAGTTCCTTATTGAAAAATTAGGCTACTTGTTTCCGTCCATTATATGGTCTGTATTTGAAATGACTTCATTTTTTTTCTCCTCAGTGTGACTGAACTGGTAAGCTGATGTTACATCACTCACTGCTGCTAATTAAAAACTATATGCATTTGATTAAAAAGATGATCCATACCTTCAATCACATGCCAGTTGCATTATGATCCTCAATACTGAGTCATGTCCCTCAGTAAGTTTAGTGATGTCACCATGACCCTGACCTTTTGCCACCGCGTTAAATCAGCTCATCTTTGAATCCAACATGTACACCAAATTGTGTGAGAAAATCTCTTGGGGCAGTCCAAAGACACTGCATACACTAGAGTAAAGCTGGACATACACTGTCATCACATCATCCTATTATACTAGTACATATCTGTGTACGGGGCCCAGTTCAGAACAACACCGAAGTTTAGACTGTTTGACTTTTTTGTTAGAGTTTTGTTGGATTTCATTTTAGGGTCTACGAAAAGAAGGACTTTATTAAAATCCTGCTGTTTTCTAACATTTTATTGACCAATCACTGAGAAAATCTTCAATTGATTAATAATAAACTTAGATATTATTATTATTTACAACCCAAACTCTAATCCAACCTAAACGTAGCTGAAGACATTTGGATTCAGTCCATAATGTGGTCGACGCATGAATGGGCCTGTGTAGAGAGAAAACATCATCAGTAGAAGCAGCTAGAAGATTATGGTCTTCACCTTTGACCTTTTATACACAGCTGTTAACTCTTAATATGGTCAAAGTGGGCTCCAGTACTTTGTTTTACACAGTTAAATTTTTTTTGTCATATCATTATCATCATCAAATCACCAAAACGGTCTGTACTGTCTTTAGTGTTCATACTGTTGTTACCACTGTCTATGGTGTTTTACATTTCTTTTTATATATACAATGTATGTATTGTAGTGTGTGAGATTTTATCTTGGTTTTTTTGTGTATTTAACTTGCACTTTAGCTGAGAACTACCTGCCTAAATTTCATTCTGTGTCGACATAATGACAATAAACATTCTTGAACCAGTATTATTATTATTATTATTATGATTATTACTATTATTACAGAAATTTAAGTAGAAGAGCATCCAAAATCTAATCAGCTCATCGGTTCTACAATGGAACCCACTGGTTACAAAGATTTAATATTTTATGCTGCATTGTTCTTTGCTGTGCTGTGTACAAAGTGTCTACACAGACAGACAGATAGACAGACGCCACCGTGACAAGATAACACCCGGCATGCCATGTTTCATGATGGCATGGAGAGATTCTGAGGAAATGAACAATGTTTAAAGATAAAGCAGGTGACAAGAATTGGTGAATACGATTCAACAAAGAGGACTTCTTGTGGTGGGATGACTGTGGGCAGAAATCCATCATGTGTTACACAGATAAGATCTGTGGGCGATGCAGTCAGTTCGCAAAGCAATCTAAAAATACAAAACAATGAATAGGAATGCCATGCTTTCTTATCATTTCGAAATGGACAAAAGCACTACGTCCAGTTTTACAACACTGTTGGTCATGTACAGTACGACTCCCTTCCCGTTATATCACGAGGGTATATGGAAAAATGTACTATTAGTGCCGAGGAAACTCATTTGAGAAATGATTAATCTATAAATAACATATGTGCATTTGCAGGAAAGAGCTGAGGGATGGCTGTCTTACAGTAGACCAGTGGTTCCCAACCTTTTTTGGCCCATGACCCTTTTAACATCACAAATTTCTGGCGACCCCAGACATTCAAAATGGAGACATTTTTTCTGCTAAAATGAATTTGTTTTTGATCATGTATAGTATAGTATCACTATACTATGTTGCAAATAAACATTAATTTTGGATGACATTCAGTCTATATAATGTATATTATTATGGACGGAGGCAGAAAAGCCAGGTGGAGATTACTGCACAAAGTGAAAATTTTATTTTCCTTGGTCAGGATATGTACAGTCAGTCCAGCTTGGATTTACAAGGCTGACAATTAATACTGAACAAACAGTAACTCCAACTATGAATTATGAAAGAGCTGCAGCATCTGAAACCAACCACAATGAACATTTGACAGATAAACAGAACCACAGTGCTTCAGTTTCAGACTCAGTTTGTCATGTCTTTTATATACTGGGATTGTCTGTCAACTCACCATATATTTTTTATTAGCAAGTTTTTATTTTTATCAATTACTAGAAATTTCAGGCGACCCATTTGAATTCCAGGCGACCCCACGTGGGGCCCCGACCCCAAGGTTGAAAAATAGGACCAATGGCCCTGTAGCTGACTGGCCAAATTAAAAGCTTTGGGAAATGTATCCAGATGCCATTTATTATCACCCAGTTACGTGTATTTATTATATTTCAGAAATAGCCCATGTTTTGGTCATATTCCAAACAGATCTGTAAAAAACTGAAATTCCAATTTGATATCACTGATACGTATTGATTTATTGGATCAATCCACTTCCTACCTCTTAAAATGGGAAAATTTTTCAAAGTCACACCAAATCCAGAATCAGATCCGGATCAAAATAATTTCAATACCTTGTGTTGACATCATCATAAAGAAGCTGTATACGAGGGCCGTTCAATAAGTTCATGGCCTCACCCAGAAATACTGGTTGTTATAATACAGGATGTTACATTCTTTCGTGATGGGATAGTGATACTTGAACAACGATGGACCAAGTGCATTGCTGTAAATGGAGATTATGTTGAAAAATAAAATATAAATTATCAGTCTGTGTTGTTCTGTTCTGGGTGAGGCCATGAACTTATTGAACGGCCCTCGTACCAAGTTTGAAGTCAATCAGAACTGTAGTTTGGGAGAAGAAGACGATTTAAATTTTTTCCCCATAAGAGCCCATGTTAAATTTTCCGTAAGTTCCCGGATCCAAAAGAAGATCCTGATCAGACTGTGGACATTATATTTTGGTCAACTCCCCGTCAGGGCTGTACTGTAGAAATTTACACTGGATATCATTTATATTTACTGAGTTATTGCATGGATCCACTTCCTATCTCTTATAATGGGGAAATTTTTCAAAGTCGCACCAAATTCAGAATCAGATCTGGATCCAAATAATTTCACTAACTTTGTTGACACCATCATAAAGAAGCTGTATACCAAGTTTGAAGTCAATCGGAATTGTAGTTTCGGAGGAGAAGACGATTGAAATGTTTGTAACGGACGACAGACGACGACGACGACGGACACCACATGATGACAATAGCTTACAGCCTGTCAGCCTGTAAGCTAAAAACACTGCAGCAGACCCACAGACACAAAAAAGACAGAGAATAAAAGAGTCAAGAACATTCAAAGCAGCTTAGGTTAATACGCTAATGAAATAAGTACAAAGGTAGAATAGTCTACCACTGTAGCACACACGGAAAAGACTGAGTCCGAGTGACTACACTGACAAACATACGTAGGTGACTAAAACGGTCAAGTCAACTGAGCTCCATTTATAGAGCCCGATATCAATAATCACTAAACCCTTGAGGGCTTTTACAGTCTGTACGCTATAGGATAAGTTCTCTGTTTAGACCCCTGATGTGGACAAGATACAACTTCAATGGAAAAACACAACAAAGCTCAGGAAGGGATTGCTGTTCCTGGACAATACAGTGTTCAAAGCAGACAATAAAAGCACTGTTACCCTCCTATGGACCGCACACATTAAAGACAGAGATGGCAGTGAGCAGCGTCCAGGTATCGTCAAGGGAGAAAGTGTTTAGGTTAGTTAATTTCAAAACCCTAAATCACAATCAAGCTTTGCCTTCATCATCAGCAGCTTCCTCTGGGATTACTTCCTGCTTCATTTCAGGCCTATAATGAGAAAACTTTATTCCCCTGAAAGTACTGCAGTTCCTGTAAAATACATTACAACAAGGTGCTGAGTAAGCTGGTTTAATCTTTAATACGGAGATGTAAAATAAATCAGTCAGCTACTGATGAAAAAGTGTGCTTCCTATAGGGAAACGCAAAAGTGTGTTTTTAAGACTAAAAAATGTGTCCATAGGAGATAATATAGAAAGTAAATAAGGTTTCTGAGTAGGAGAGACTGTGGCCGTCCACGCTCCCATTGAGTACACTTTGATTTGTTTTCGAGACAAATGTCATTTGTTTTGACGATGACCTGTTTTGACCAAGAATTTGCTAATACCAGCTAAGACCAGAATCAAAACAGTCTGGCGAAGCTGCAGTGGCAATCTGATTGGAAGCTGAGATTCCACTTCAAATCTGGGCTAATGATATGTAACGGAACTGCATGTGGTGGCAGTTTATGTTCCATCTTCTGTGCCCTGCTTTGGAAACAAGTCCTTACCTTATAAATAACTGTGCTTGCTGTGTGGCCCTTTTTTTATTTGCTGCAAACATGAGCGCATTGTGGAGAATGTAAACCCACACAACACCCCCTGAAAGTCGTGGGCTTGGGGGGGGGGGGGGGGGGGGGGATTAGGATGATTGGTATGCCGTTGTGTTTTGATGATGTATCAGGCCGACGGCGCAGATGCAATAATGCACTGCATTGATTTCCAGCGGCTGGCAGACAAAGGTGTGCAGCGGTGTCAGACTCGGACTAACAGGCAGACTTGAAAAAGTAAGGGGAAGGTAGGAGAGCTGGCTATAATGAGGATTGATTGTGCGTCTCTCTGGGCTCAACTCCACTGTCTAGCTACTCCTGCTCTACTCTGTTCTCCTTTGGCAGGCCATAATTAGACTGAAAGCAGGGACAGATACAGGAGACAACCGAGTAGGAGGATGAGGAGGCAGAGGGAAGGAGGACAGGAATAAAAATGGAAGCAAGAGTAGGGGGTGGGGAGCTGATGGAGAAAGTGAGGGCGATGAAGACGAGACAAAAGAAGAAGAGAGGGAAGCGGAATAGGAGTGAGGGATGCCTGGTGTGTTTGTTCTCCAGCTCGGCACCCATCTTAATGAGATTAGCCTGGCAAGGGGAAAAAAAATGCCACACTGGGGAATTCAGGTCACATGAAAATAGGCTAGCTAGACGTCTGCCTGGCCCTGTGTGTATGTTTGTCAAGTGGATGAGATTAAGAGGTCCGTGGTCTACTTGAAACCCAGACAGGATTTAAATATCTTGGCTCCTCCTCCTCCATCAGCACTTCACACTCTGTTCTCTTACACTTGTTTTCCACCCAAAACGTATCCTCTAAACAGCCAGAAAACACCTGATGCGTTGGTTTGACTCTGAGGAATTAAAGTTGGGACATTTTCAGTAGTTTTCATTTTTATTTGCTCTTTCAGTTTAGTTTTAATGACTAGCTTTAACTTTTATTGAGCTTTTTCTGTGTAATATATGGAAAGACTTGATTCATAAAAAAAACAACAAAAAAAAACAAAAGGGTAGAATGAATGAATCCATGGCATCAAACGTGATATGCGAAACCATTGAGCCAAGACATTTCATTCTTGAACACTGTGAACCCATAGATTTTTCATAAGAAGTAGATGAAGATACCAGGATTTGTGAGTTAAAGCTACTGTTAGCATACTAAAATAGTAACACATTTGATGGTCTTATTACTGCAATTTATTAGCAGGAACCACAGCAAGACAAAGATATGTTTTATTCAATAAACAGAAGCTCAGAAAGTTCAAGTTCACCAGGTGAGCAGTCTATCTCAGCCTTCTCTTAGACCTTTAATTGGAGGCAGTGACCACCAAGACACAGATGAAACCAGAATTAGTGCTGGAAAAAATTTACTGGCTTCATATTTTAAGAGGCTAAATGGAACTGAGTGTTTTTTGGAGACAGCATCTAGCGGCCATCTGCAGTATTGTAAGTAAAGACACTGCACTGTGTTCACTTTGGAGTTGTTTTCCACCCAAAATGTATCCTCTAAACAGCCAGAAAACACCTGATGCGTTGGTTTGACTCTGAGGAACTACAGTTTGGACATTTTCAATAGTTTTCATTTTTATTTGCTCTTTCAGTTTAGTTTTACTGACTAGCTTTAGTTCACTTTTATTGAGGTTTTTCTGTGTAAAATAAGGAAAGGCTTGATTCATTGAAAAATAAAAGGGTAGAATGAATTAATCCATGGCGTCTAATGTGATGTGCACAACCGTTGTGCCAAGACATTCCATTCTTGAACACTGTGAAACCATAGATTTTTCATAAGAAGTAGATGAAGATACCAGGATTTGTGAGTTAAAGCTACTGTTAGCATACTAAAATAGTAACACATTTGATGGTCTTATTACTGCAACTTATTAGCAGGAACTACAACAAGACAAAGATATGTTTTATTCAATAAACAGAAGCTCAGAAAGTTCAAGTTCATCAGGTGAGCAGTCTATCTAAGCCTTCTCTTGGACCAGGGATGTCAAACTCATGTTAGTTCAGGGGCCACATATAGCCTAATATGATCTAAAGTGGGCCGGACCAGTAAAATAATATAAATAACAGGATAAAAACTTATAAATAATGTTACCTCCAAAGTATTCTCTGTTTCTGAGTAAAAAAAACAAGTCAAGTTCTATAATGAAAATGTTTACATCTACGAACTGTACTCAAACATAACATGAACAAATATGAACAGCCTGAAAATTCCGAAGAAAAATAAGTGCAATTATACCAATATTCTGCCTCAGTTTATCATGTACACATGTACATTATAACTTACAGATCACAGTGGATCTACAAATGCACCAAACATTTAAGAACAGGTAGACTATCATTAAAATTCCACATACATCTCTTAAGACATTTCAGGTTGTTCATATTTGTTCTGGTTGTTCACATTTTTTGTAAAAGGGCTAGTCTAAATGTAAACATTTTTGTGTATTTGACTTTTTTTTTTTTTTTTTTACACTAAATGTGTATTTCATTATTTATAGGTTATTATGATAGTATTTTACTGGTCTTACCCACTTCAGATTGAATAGACCTAAAATGATTTTTAACATCCTTGACTGTTAATATCTTCAGTGTAATTTTTTGCATTTCACAAATTCATCCCAGGGGCTGGATTGGACCCTTTGGCGGGCCAGTTTTGGCCCCCGGGCCGCATGTTTGACGCCTGTGTCTTAGACCTTTAATTGGAGCCACTGACCACCAAGACACAGATGAAACCACAATAAGTGCTGAAAAAAATTTTTTACTGGCTTCATATTTTAAGAGACTGAATGGAACTGAGGGTCTTCTGGAGCTAGCATCTAGCGGCCATCTGCAGTATTATAAGTAAAGACACTGCACTGTGTTCACTTTGGGGTTGCAGTCCTCACCCCTTGCATAAACTATTTATACTGCTCCAGCCACAGGAATTATGTGGGAAAACGAAAACAAAGCTGGTTTTACCTGAAATTACACTGTATTTTAGCGTTGCTTAATTGTGTCATTGTTCATTGTCCTTATTTATAGCACAGCTCACGAAATCATTTTTTTCAAAGCCGGTGTCAGTTTCTGCTAACTATAATAATCCTAGTGTGAAGCATGAAAACATTTACTGCCTGCCTTTTCTTTCTCTTTGCCCTCTTCCTGTTCTTTTTCTCCCTTCCCTCCTCTTTTTTTGGTCCTTCTTCTTGAGTCATGTGCTATTTTCCAGCCTCTTGCATTGTCATTTAGTCACAACCTCTCATGCTGCTCTCTAATGTCTTCTCTCCACCCAGGAAAACACAGGCTTCAGACATGAGATATATCATTAGTCTCAATGATCCTGGCCCATTTTACAGTTTACACAGACAGCGAGTCTGTGTATGCCCAAGTGTGACTGTGTCTGTGTGTGTTTGCTTTTCCATCTGTCTGATTGTGCCGCTAATTCTTCAACGTGCTGGACACAAATATGTTATGTCTGCAGGTATGTTTGACCTTTGCTATCTTTGCAACAAGGAAATTTGTTCGTTGATAATGTCTGAAACTAAGGATGATGACGCCGCTACAACTACACACCCAACCGATGCACTATCTCTTGCTTTGTTTGTCTAGTCTGTCCTCTCATATTCGTGCCTGTTTTCAAACTAGTGTTTGTGAGTGTGTGAACAGGCCGTTTGGAGACACAGACATGCAAATCCCTATAAAGCAGGAGTTGGCATCATTAAACCAATAGCTTAGTGATTCCCTGGCTAACCCTGCTGCTCACTGAAGGCTGTTGCAGGGCAGACAAACCGACTCATTAGGAAAGAGTACTGACAAAGATGAGGGCAGGAGAGAAATGAATTAGACAGTCTACGGCTACACCTCGACTGAAACCAACTTCAAACCATATGAATATATAAACGAGCCCGACAGAGTCTAAGGAGGAAAGTTTGACAAATACTTTCCTGAAAAATCTGCCCTAAAAAAAGAAAAATGACAAAGTGACACAAGAAAGAAAGAGAGGAAAAAAAAAAAGAAAAGGGGCAGCATGAAAAAATAGCATGTGGACAGACAGGGTCAGACTGGCTCAGTGGCTGCAGCCTGCCTGTCTTTTGGGAGTTTTTTTTTTTTAAAGTAGGTCATTGTCTGACCTGCATTATGGTACCAGAGCCATGTCATAATTACACCACTTTGTCGAGCATTGTGCCCAGGTCAGCCTCACGCATGCACAAAACCTCCATTGTTGCAAACACATCATAGAATGAGGCAAAAGACAGCATTTGCCTCCGAGAACAACAGCACCATCACTGGGTGCCTTTGCAATTCAGTTCATTTGACTGATAGTAGATTCGATCCCAAAAATGTGGCACTGTTGGATCTTTTTTTTTTAACTATCTTTAAATTTATTTGGATGTGGGTGGCTGTTGGATTCAATACTAAACTCAGAATAATTAATCTGTAATTATAGAACGGATCATCAAACTTTCCTTTTCTTTTTTAAGCTATTGTTTTCCCTCCAAAGGCACTAATTCCTGTGGAGAGGCCTAGTATTAGTGGTATGCCACTACTGGTAAATCAAGTTTTCCCAACACTGACCATCTGTTTTTATTTGCATGTTTAATGTGCATATAAAAAAAAGAGTGGAAAAGCTTTTACACATCAGAGAGGAAAAAAAGTTATGCTACCATGACCCAAAGATTGTCTCACCTTATCAATAAACGGTAAATGTGAATGAGTGCAAAGGAAATTATTACCTCCGCCAAGGAGGTTATGTTTTTGCCAGGGTTTGTTTGTCTGTCTGTCTGTCTGTCTGTCCGTTAGTGTGCCACATAACTCAAAAAGTTATGGACAGATTTTGATGAAATTTTCAGGGTTTGTTGGAAATGGGATAAGGAAGAAATGATTAAATTTTGGTGGTGATCGGGGGTGGGGGGGCCCACGGGGGGGGGGGGGGGGGGGGGTGGGGGGGCGCAGACCACAAAATTTCATCAAAATCTGTCCATAACTTTTTGAGTTATGTTGCACACTAACGGACAGACAAACAGACAGACAGACAGACAGACAAACAAACCCTGGCAAAAACATAACCTCCTTGGCGTGGGGGGCCCACGGGGGAGGCCACTGATCAGCCTTGGCGGAGGTCTGCGCTCTCCGAGTGCTTCTAGGTATGTATTATTATGCGTGTGCTCTCATCTAGACCAATGAGGAGATTTAGCTTAAAGCAGCAGGAGATGAAATCAGGTAAAAAACTAGAAGCACTCGGAGAGCGCAGACCTCCGCCAAGGCTGATCAGTGGCCCCCCACCCCCGATCACCACCAAAATTTAATCATTTCTTCCTTATCCCATTTCCAACAAACCCTGAAAATTTCATTCAAATCTGTCCATAACTTTTTGAGTTATGTTGCACACTAACGGACAGACAAACAAACAAACCCTGGCAAAAACATAACCTCCTTGGCGGAGGTAAAAACAAAAAAAAACAGAAACTGAAAATACACACTGTGCTTCAGCAGATTTCTCCGCTTGGTGCAAATCAAAGACTAAATGTAAGGACTGATGACCTGATCTTACTTCTTAAAGACGGTAAAGGCCCATTCATGTTCGCTTTACATACATAAATAGGTATGTCCATTTCAAACGGTGTCAAGCGTCACTGCCTTCAGATGCATCCATTGTGTTGGAATGAGCATTTGTCAATCAATCCACCAGAGGGCGCCGCTCTGAAATAACAAAATGGCCAAATACCATGAAGAAGTGTAAAGATTTTTGAGAGGACAGTCAGTAATAATAAACATGGTGACGACAGAGGAGGTTTTACTAATGTGGATACTAATGTTGATATTGATAACAGTAGTTGTCATAAATAACTCAACTCAACTCAATGACTTGCACTTGTTTTTCATAGTTTGACTTGTCCTGTAATTTACTGTATGTTGTAACTGTGAGTTGTATGTCATGCTTCCTCTTGGCCAAGACTCCTTTGGAAAAGAGGTTCGGAATCTAAATGGGATCTTTTTTTTCCTGGTTAAATAAAGGTTAAAATAACAAAATATATATATATATATATGTCGGTAGTTTTTCGCTAACTCATACAGTCACTCTTTGAAAAGTTCCGCCATTTCTGGAAATTATTCTCTTCAGATTTCAACACTGCCTCCTATGGTTCCCAGTGGCACTGCTCTGTATTCTCCACTGGTGTTCACATCCGCAAACTCCCAGAGTACGGACAGAAATACAGACGTAATGAACGCTTCGTCCGCATACGTGTGCATCTTTAACGCCTTAAAGTGAAGCCACCTTTCCATGTTTCCCTGTTGACACACAGGGCAGAACAGCAGACACACTTCCAGGTGGCATATGACAGAATCTGATCAGTGACTGGTAATTACAGCTGTTTGGTCACATATTTCAGCCATCCTACCTGCCTGAAAATGCACGTGATTGGACAAAATCCAGTATCACAGGGTAAATTTTCTACAACCTGAAAACACAGGCAGAGTGAAAGAATAGTCTAAATACACAGATCACTTGAACTACAAAATGCTCAAAGGTTAAAAGGGGATTTTTTTTTTTTTATTAACATAAAAACAAACATAAATAGAATACAGACCTGATCAAAATCTTAAGACCAGTTGAAAAATAGCTAGAATTTACCTTTTGCACATTTGGATCTTAATGAGGTTTTAAGTAGAGCTACAATATACAAAAGCAAGAAGGGGGAGTGAGACAAAAAGCACTTTGAAAAAGTAATTTATTGAAAACAGCAAGTAAACTGAAATAGGCTGTTTATCAGCTGATCAAAAGTTTAAGACCATCGCTCAAAAAATTACAAAAAAACTCTCCAAACCAGAACAAAAAATTTTCCCAGTAGGACTCAGTAATGAGTAGCTCCACCGTTCTTGTTAATCACTTCAAAAATTCGTTTGGGCATGCTTGATGCGAGTGTTTCCAGGAGGCTGGTGGGAACAGTGCTCCAAGTGGTGAAGATGGCTTCACGAAGGGCATCAACTGTCTGGAACTGATGGCCATTTTTATAAACTTCCCTTGCCATCCATCCCCAAATGTTCTCTATGGGATTTAAATCAGGGGAACATGCGGGATGGTCCAAAAGAGTGATGTTATTCTCCCTGAAGAAGTCCTTCATCAAGCGAGCATTGTGAACTGCAGCGTTGTCCTGTTTTTAAACCCAGCTGTTACCACACAGACGACGGCCCTCAGTCATGAGGGATGCCCGCTGCAACATCTGCACGTAACCAGCCGCCGTTTGACGACCCTGCACCACCTGAAGCTCCAGTGTTCCACTGAATGAAAAAGCACCCCAGATCATGATGGACCCCCCTCCGCTGTGCCGGGTAGAAAACATCTCAGGTGGGATCTCCTTGTCATGCCAGTAACGTTGGAAGCCATCTGGACCGTCAAGGTTACATTTTTTCTCATCAGAGAATAAAACTTTTTTCCACCTTTCAATGTCCCATGTTTGATGCTCCCTGGCAAAGTCTAAACGGGCAGTTTTGTGGCGTTGTAGGAGACGAGGTCTTTGAATTTATTTTTTGTTTTTGAAACCCTTTTCCCGCAGATGCCGTCTGATGGTTATTGCGCTGCAGTCGGCACCAGTAAGGGCCTTAATTTGGGTCGAGGACCGCCCTGTGTCTTGACGGACAGTCAATCGGATCCTCCGGCTCAGCGCAGGTGTAATTTTTTTGGGTCTACCACTTGACTTTTTTGTTCCATAATGCTCAGGATCTGTCAAAAAAATTTAGAATGACTGTCTTACTGCGTCCAACCTCAGCAGCAATGGCACGCTGCGAGAGGCCTTGCTTATGCAGCTCGACGATCCGACCACGTTCAAGAAGAGAAAGCTTCTTAGCTTTAGCCATCAGGAGGGCATGACCGTGTGAATGCCCGACAGAAAATGAGAATTTTGAGCAGATTTTGGCTTTTATAGCCTGCGGTCTTAAACTTTTGATCAGCTGATAAACAGCCTATTTCAGTTTACTTGTTGTTTTCAATAAATTACTTTTTCAAAGTGCTTTTTGTCTCACTCCCCCTTCTTGCTTTTGTATATTGTAGCTCTACTTAAAACCTCATTAAGATCCAAATGTGCAAAAGGTAAATTCTAGCTATTTTTCAACTGGTCTTAAGATTTTGATCAGGTCTGTATTAGGTGAGAATCAGCAGCAATATGCCACTATGTATGAGAAACTGTAAAAACACAAATACACAAAGACTTTGAGAAACTGTGGCAAAATCTAAAAGCACAAGTTTACAATGACATTAAATGATACAGACACACTCTTCGGTTAGAGGTTTAGATTTAGGTTTTTGACGAAATAGCAGCTCAGATAGTGGCCTGTGTTAATGTATGACACACTGTCGCTAACTGGCCAAGTTAGGTCACAATGGTCATGATGAAGAACCAAGTCTTACTATCCGCAGTAGTGGAAAGTCAGAAAAAATTTGAAATATATTTGAATGGAGAGCAGTCTAATGGCATTTGTCAATCTGCATCTTATCCTGCTTTCACATGCTATGGTAATTATGGCAAATACTAGTTACGAACTTAAAAATTGCACATGAAGGCCCCTTCACATCATCTTTTCCACTGGAGAACTGGGAAAAAAAATTTTGGTCCACGAGCTGAAGAGATGAAATAACCTTTGAAGTTTTCAACATGGTGGAAAGCAATGAGGGATTAATTGTGAATGATAAAGATTGCTTTTATCAATGTTCTGCTGCTGTTGGTTGATGATTTTGCACATTTATAGTATGCAAAATTTACAACAAAAAAATGCTGTAGCAGATGAATTAAAACATCCAAAACTGTTTTACTCAAGTAGCAGGTCATGATAACTGTAGCTGGAGGAGTAGCTGGATGGGGGTGTATAGGAGGTAGAAGCTTCACCACACTTCTGTCCTGGGGGAGGGGGGGGCGGTTTATGTTTTTATGCGATAGGTAGAATACACATTTTGTCTTTAATTCTACTTTCTTTTTAATCTAACTTATTCTTAGCTATTTACATTCTGCATTTATTTATTTATTGTTTCTGTGAAATCTATCTATCTATCTATCTATCTATCTATCTATCTATCTATCTATCTATCTATCTATCTATCTATCTATCTATCTGTTCATTTCATTTGTATGTTTATTTCGACCATTTACAGAATACATGCAAATTAAAAATTCCAAAAATCATTCATTTATACTCGAAAAGGAGTGGGAAGAAGAAAAACTTATTAAATCCCACCCCCATTCTCATCATCAAATAACTTAACATAATAATATTTTAAATATGCACTCCTGTTCTTTGACTTCAAACCAGAACAATGAACAAAATAGGCCTAAACCAAATTAGAATGAACTTATTTGACAGCATTTACATAGTATAACCAAAATGTGTGTGAAAAATAGAAACAAAGTACATTCCTGGTGGTGTTACCACAGGTAACAGTTAACCGTCAGCTTACATTGTAATAATTACATATCAACAATGGTAAGAAACAAACAACTACAATACCACTAATGGTAAAGGGCAGCACATACCAGCAATGGTAAGATCTATCTATCTATCTATCTATCTATCTATCTATCTATCTATCTATCTATCTATCTATCTATCTATCTATCTATCTATCTATCTATCTATCTATCTATCTATCTATCTATCTATCTATCTATCTATCTATCTATCTATCTGTCTATCTATCTATCTATCTATCTATCTATCTATGTGTCAGACATTTTTCATTTCACTACAACAACAAAAGCACTTGAACACAACGCACTTGCAATTTCGCATTCACAAGTAGAAAAGATCATCTTCCCGATAGCATGTGAAGGCAGCTTCGGTTTATGCAAACTACTGGGACTACTGTGTCATTGCTGTGTATGCAAAGGACAGGACCAGTTTATTTGCAGACAGGCCTCTTTATCAGCTTAAACAGACACACTACATCTTAGCTAACACTATCAACAGGGAGTCTGGGAGCAAACAGCAATGATGTTAGTGATGACGCAAGTAATGATGATATGAAGAAAAGAAGATGCCGACAACTATAACATCACTCTGGCAAATAGGTGGGCAGTACTAATTGATCTGCAGCAAGCCGCTCTCTGTGTTTTTACAGCGCCGATCAGGAAGAGACCAGGGCACAGCGGGGCTGCCCTAATTACCATTTAGAAGCAGACAATCATTAGGACCCCAGAGCACCTGCAGCCTGCAGGGGTGGCACTCCTACTGCCTGAGAATAACCACTGAAAGAGCACGAGCGTCAGCCAAGAGATGATGAGAGGCTGAGGGATATGGAGAGAGACAGACTAACAAGTCGTAACTATCTGTACTTAGCATCATTCTCACCAGGTAGTTGAGAGAAAAAAAAACTGCCAAGATGAGAAACTAAAAAGGGGTGGTCTGAGAGTAAGTCGGCTCTCGGCTCTCAGCAGGATTCTGTCTTAATGAGAGGAACACCAAAAGAAAGACCTCTGTTGACACAGAAGATGATATAATGAGCCACATAAAGAGGGCCATGTAACATTTCTAAGAATACTGCACTCATAAAAGGTCAAAGTCAACTTCATTAAACATACATTTTCCTGTACAAAGTTAAAAGGTGGAAAAGAAAAGCACAGAATAAGTTAAGCTCTGATTTCAGTTCATTTGGAAAGTGAAAAACCACAGCTTTACACCCTCATGTCCAAAAGCATGAATCCAGCTACTCATTAGGGACATGAGAGATGTCCACAGTAGATCTGATGAAACATTAGACTCAGTGGCGGCTGGTGAAATTACTTTTTGGTGGGGTACAGTATGCGAGTCGGTTTTCGCACTATAACCACATATCACCACTAGGATACACCAAAGCACTAGCACCACTATTTTCAAATATTCATTTAAATTAACATAAAATTACACAGTATGTGTTTTCAGCCTTTTATTTTTCTTTCAAACATGCAAATTTTTCCATCTCGTTAAAAGTCAGGCATATCCCTGAGAAGTGTCTTTTCCACTAATAACATGGCCAAAGCATTTAGAGCAGCGGTGAAAGTAGGACGAATAGATCGCACGGCATTAAAAAGAAGGATATCAACATAAGGATTAAAAGATGTCAGTGAATCTGTGTATCATTCGTTCTTTCAATTCAATTGAGAATCCATAATCGGAAAATAAAAAATTACTTGTTATTATTTCATTATTCCTGTACAAATCAAAAATAAAAAAATGAGTTGTTTTTCATTCTTTCGATTGTACTCACAAATTAAAAATTGGAAATAATCAAATGGACCAAATGTGGGGTTTTATGTTGACATTTTTGATATCCGATTTGGTTTGACCTGGAAGTTACTGACTTCTCTGTGTGTTACATGAAGTGTCTTCTGCTTAGATTTTCTACCATGGATGTATTAGACAAAACAACAATACCTGCAAGATCCTGGGAGATCCTGACCATTTTTTCAGTTGTCATGCCGTCCTCCTTCAGAGTATCGCATTTGCTGCCTCTGAATAACATGAAATTCTCCTTTAGCGCAGAATGCATCAGACAGAATACTAGCAAACCCACAACTGTCCAGCTCAGCACACCAAGAAGTCAGTAACTTCTGGGTCAAACCAAATTGGACATTAAAAATGTCAACAGGAAACCCCACATTTGGTCCATTTGCTTATTTCCAATTTTTAATTTGTGCGTACAATCAAAAGAATGAAAAACAACTAGATTTTTTATTTGTACATGAATAATGAAATAACGAGTCATTTTGTCGTTTTCCGATAGTGTCGAGATTCGAACCCCAGTCTCTCGCATGGAAGCCAGTAGTGTTAACCACTGAGTTATCATGTCGCATGTCTACATCTCAACTCTCCTATCTGTTGTATTTGGGGGGGGGGTCTACTGCGCATGCACCATTTATAATGAGAGTCTATTATGGTAAAGGAAGAGCCTCGGGTGCAGATTTTTGCGCCACAAACAGAAAACACATGACTTGACTGGTCACTAAAAGACCAAAAATATTTTTAAACTGCATTTAAACGCAGATTATTCACGGTACTCATGGGCTGTATCATGTATAGCTTGTTAACCCTTTATCGGGCAACTGACAATTTTCGGTAATTTCTGTGTACATTACTAGACTGTGACAGCAACAGTTATAGTGAGGACAGTGAGTCAACAACCTCAGGTCCAATGTGGTCTACAGGGTCTGTAAGGTCCACCTCTGCATGAACAGTGAGTGGACCTGCTTTGTTAGGTACCATGAAGTAATGGTACTAATGTAAGGAATGATGTTCAAGGGGATCATGTGGATGTGGACAGGGGTCTGGATCAGCATGCATGTTGATGAAATGCTCTTAAAGTTTTGTTTTAATGTTCTAAAATACATTTTCCTTTCATCGTACGTTTTTTTCTTGTATTTTTTATGTATACATCTCAGATTTTTTTTTTTTTTTTTTGCCACTTACGGGTAAGGAACCAAATATGGTAACTTCATTAATCTTGATTTTCTACATAACAATAAAACATCAGTGAAAAATTTCACTAAAGTAATGCATTCTTGTCATGTCCTCCAATAACACGCTAAGGTTGAAATTTTCAATTTCAGAGTATTTCTATGAGTGCCTTATAAAGGGTTAATTTAAATATTGATGTTTTTGTAAAATTATTTTCAGCGGATCCTATCGTCTTCTTCTACGTGTGAAACAGGCGGGGTGGTGCCCTAGTGCCCTCTGCTGATGAGCTGCCACTGCTCAGACTATAACCCAGTGGTTCCCAAGCTTTTTTGGCTTGTGACCCCATTTTTACGTCACAAAAAATCTGCTGACCCCAGACATTCAAAACGGAGACATTTTCCTCTTGGAGATGTCTTAGCGAGACCAGGCGGGCGAAGAAATCTTTCCATTCTCTGTTCGGTCCAGTTTTCTGACTGCAACTGTATCCGGGCAGGTTGAAGCGTAGCAATGCACGTGGTCACATGATCAGGTCAATCAAGATATGCCCTCTCATCCTGCATTTTATTTGAACTTGATTCTTATTAGGAAAAGTGTGTGGTGTTTTAATTATAATAAAATATATATTGAATCATTAAAAAATATTTTTTATTACAATTTTTTTTTTTTTTTAAATCAATTACTAGAAATTTCAGACGACCCCATTTGAATTCCAGGCGACCCCACGGTTGGAAAAACACTGCTATAACCTCTGGTGATGAGTGAAACCGTTCCCTCCTGTGGATCAAAATAACTAAGGATGCACCGATACTGATACCAGTATCGGGTATCGGGTCCGATACTCAGCGTGTTTACTTGTACTTGTACTCATAAAAGTACTCTGATACAACCACACCAATACCACTTACGGCATTCGCAAGACATTCACAGTTAAGTGTAGCAGGTATGAGGAAGAGGAGTAATGTCAGCAGTGTGGAGATTTTTCAAAATAAATGACGGTGACAAAAGTAACGCTGACTGCAAGTAACGTTAAAGACACAGACAGATACGGACGGAGCGTTCTGTCCGTCCTCTGCACACATTCCATCCGTATTCCAGGTGCTGGCAGATGCGTACCTAGATGGAGAATACCACCGGGAACCGTGGATGCAGAGCAGGGGTCTCAAACTCATTTTCTTTCAGGGGCCACATTCAGCCCAGTTTGACCTCCAGTGGGCCGGACTAGTCAAATAACAGCATAAAAGCCTATAAATAATGACAACTCAATTTTTTTATATGCAAATAATAACATTAAATTATGAAATCATTTACATTTTACAAACTATCCAAACAAAAAAGATGTGAATAACCTGAAAAAAACTGAAATTTCTGAAGAAAAATCTGAAGAAATAATAAGAAAAATCTGATCAATATTATGCCTCAACTTATGATTTCTACATTTGTGCTACAGATCAGATCTACCAAGGCACAAAACAGGCAGAATATTGTTAAAATTACACTTATTTTTCTTTAGACATTTCAGGTCGTTCATATTTGTTCAGGTTATTGACGTTTTATTATTAAAGGATATCAGAGTTTAATGTTCTTTGCAATAAATCAAAGACACAAAACTGGTGTTGCCATTATTTATAGGCATAATGTCATATTATTTTTTTCACATTAAACCAAGAGGAACATTTGGAGTCATTATTTTTAGGTTATTATGCTGGTATTTTTGAGTTCGACACCCTTCCCGGGGGCTGGATTGGAACCTCTGGCGGGCCGCTTTTGGCCCCCGGGCCGCATGTTTGACACCTGTGAGGTAGAGGATCTGTTCAAAGAGCGACGGTGTGATTAGAGAAAAACTACCACCATATTTATGACAGCTACCCTCAACAATATCAACATCAATATTAGTATCCACATTAGTGTTACCTCTGTCGTCTCCATGTTTATTATTACTGACTTTCCTTTTCTCAAAAAAACTTTACTCTTCTTCGTGGTATTTGTCCAGTACAGATAATTAGGAACGGCGCCCTCTGGTGGATTAATTGACAAACGCTCATTCCGACGCACTAAATGTCAGTAGCAGCACTTTGTTACAGTCAGACTAATGAAAATGACAACAAAGCACATTTTCAAAAGGAACTAAGAACTGTAATGCTATTATGAAGTACTCATTATCAAGTACTCAAATGTAAGTACTTGTACTTGTACTCGATCTGGAAAAAAGTGGTATCGGTGCATCCCTACAAATAACATCTTTCTGCCACTAGGTGCCATTCAGGAAAGTAGATGAGAAACCTTCCATTTGGAAAAAGGATCTAATTTTATCGCTTTTAAAAATGTGTATCTACATTTATATTTTAGCTGTGCTGAGCCCTTGCTGTATTTTGCTGACAAACACAGTAAATAAATAAACTTGGGTTTTGATGAGGAGAGATTAAAATGCTGGTGCTGCTCACTGCATTTTAGAAGGACGTGATACACTGTAATGATTCCCAGTAGTTAATAATCTACCAGTCATATATTACACCACTAACCACAAAAAAAATCTTTAACTGAAGGGAAGTAAATTGATGCTTTTGGAATTGTATGGAACTATTAAATGTAAAACATACATTACCCTTTCCCTTCCTCATTCTTCACTCCATTTTCTGCCCCCAGGGTAACCTACCTCAAATGACAAGACGCTCTCTTTCTCCTCATTTCAGGGACAGGGGATGTCATAATACACATTAGTCTGCTGTGGGGATTGACTCTACATCAAAAAGCCATAAAAAATGGTGACAGGATAATATAACATTTACGTTTCAATCGATACTTAAAAAGGTAAAAAGGTGTATTAAGGCGATCACTGATTTCTTTCCTTGCACATGATGTTGTCGTCAAGTCCCTTTCGGTGCTCTAGTCTGTGATGAAATCGACACGGACAAGGAGTGAGCGTCGAGGCCAAGAAAAACGGCCGCAGAACATAATCATCTCAGAAACTGTGCTTGATGTACAAGTTAAAAATACATGCGTCTGTCAGGGGCTCCACTGAACATAAACAGCTTTAAAATGTAAGACGTATATATAAGGGACAAAGAGCAGAGACGTTGGACAGAAACATCACATAAGCAGTTGAAGAAATTAAAGGAAGACGCTGCTGTATGTGCATATACACTTCAAATATTTGACTTTAAGATGGATGGTCAAACCGAATAATCAATGGCCTATGGGAAATTAAAATGAGATTTTTTTATGAGTTGTAGACGTTTTTCAAAGGTACAATATATTACATATATGAAGAAATTTACATGTATTATTTGCTTGTGTGAATATGTGAACGGATTATAATGCACCTAAAAACGAGACATTCATACTCTCTATTCTGTTCCTTTATGGCAGTAGATGTGTCCGACACCAGCCACCATTAGTACATCCGTTCATCTTCATTAGTGGGCTCTACAGTACTAACATAGACCTGCACTTTCATATTCTTTGTGTGAGGAAAGATGTAGACCTACATATTTAAAGAAAGGAAAAGAAGAAAAAATATTAACTTTGATCTAAATCAAAGTGGCTGTTGCATTTATTTCTTCTGTGCAATAGAGTAAAGCTGTCCAATATTTTTCAGTGTTATCGACATCAATATACTTCACTGTATTTATGTCAGAATGAAAACTGTTTGCACATTAAAGTAAAACAAAAGTTACCGCTTATCACAGTGCTGCCTAATTCATCAGTTGTCAGTAAATTAAATAAAAACTAAATTTCTGTTGCCATCATTTGTTTGCTTACCAATACTTTAAAATGTACAACAATTCCAGTAATTTTACTTAATACTATTATTATTATTAACCCTTTCATGCACAGTGGTCACTACAATGGACGGTTATTCTCCAGCTCTTCACTTGTATATTCATGGATTTTATAGTTTTAGTTCCATATCAGCCTAACACAGTGGATACTTATGCATTATCCCAAACACTGCAATTCATACCAGTACTGTAACTTTGCTGTTCTTGATAAACCTGATCTGCAGTAACATGTTTTAGTGTAAATCATTTGCTAACTGTTATTAGACTGTAATATATATATATATATATATATTTGAAATTTTCTTGAACAAAAAGTTTTTGTTGTTTTTTTGCATATTATCTCCATGAATTGAGTAAAAACTAGTATTACAGTATGTTAAAATGTGACAAAACAGCATTAGCAGCATTAAAAATGTATTTATTTCATAGTTTTCACACAATATATAACTTTCTGATGATGGGTTTTAAATATATGTTTCTTTGCTTCAAAAATTAAACACATGGTGTGCAGCTGAGTGGACATTTTTGTAACTTCGTGAAAAAAAATTCCATTGCATAGTTTTTTTCATGCCTAAAAGAGGAAAAAAAGTCACTCAAGAAAAAAAATATTAACTAAGGTTCTTATAAGTTATGCATGAAAGGGTTAAATTATTTTCATATCGTTTATCTTTTGCTAATGTGATCTAATCTAATCTAATCTAAACTAATCTAATCTAATCAGACAACTCACCTGTGAGCACCAATGGAAACTGTGACAATTTAGTAGCTGAATAAGATCGCAATTAAAACTAAATATAATACAAATAAAATAAAATAAAAAATAAATTTCTCTTTCCATTTATGTTTGCTTACCAATACTTAAAACTATACAGTAATTTCAGTAATTTTACTTACTACTGTTATTATTATTTCTATATTGTTTGTCTTTTGCAAATCTAAGGTAATCTAATGCAATGTAATGTAATCTTATTTCATTTCAATTTAGATCCAGCCAACTCACCTACAAGCACCGATGGAAACTATGACAATTTTGTAGCTAAATAAGATCACACTTAAAACTAAATATAATACAAATTTAAAAAAAAAAAAAAAAAAAAATCTCTTTCCATTTATGTTTGCTTACCAATACTTAAAACTGTGCAGTAATTTCAGTAATTTTACTTACTACTGTTGTTATTATTATTTCTATATTGTTTGTCTTTTGCAAATCTAAGGTAATCTAATACAATCTAACATAATGTAATCTAATTTCATTTCACTTTAGATCCATCCAAGTCACCTATGAGCACAAATGGAAACTATGACAATTTTGTAGCTGAATAAGATCAAAATTAAAAATAAATATAACTTGAAAAAATAATAAATAAATACATTTCTGTTTCCATTCTTTGTTTGCTTACCAATACTTAAAACTGTACAGTAATTTCTACTACTATTATTATTATTTTTATACTGTTTGTGTTTTACAAATCTCATTTCATTTTAGATCCAGCCAAGTCACCGATGAGCACAAACGGAAACTATGACAATTTTGTTACTGAATTATAAAGTGACAAGTGTGTTGAAAGCCTGATAATAAACAGAGGCATAATGTTTATTATCTGTTAATACATCCTTGGGCTGTGCTCTGCCCCTAAACAAGAGGAATGGTGCTACAAAGTCAATGCATGTCTCTAGTCTGGCTATTAAAAGGAGATCACAGATTGTGACTCAACCAGCACACATAAACACATAGACAGGGTGGTCCAACATGCTTCTGGCTGTGTCTGCATCCATGTGTGTGTGTGTGTGTCAGCATGAGTGTGTAGACTCTTCCCAGAAATGTGCAACAGTAAACAGACTAAGAGGCAGAAGAAGTTAACATTACCACTACCATTGGCTGGGAGCATAAACAGTGATATACAATGCGATGCAATGCAAGACGGCAAATACTTCCACTTTTTATGTTTGTTTGTGTGTCCAGGCACACAATCCATGTCACTGCATGGATCTCAAAGGGGACGGTGGGTAAGATTTGTAATCTGGAGAGACCACCAGGGCAATCAGAGGTGCAGAGGCAGGGGTGAGCGGCCATGGGCTCCCCAGAGAGTCGTCCTGCTCGTTGCTGGGAGCCTCTGGTTTGTCCCCTGAGGCTTCCAGGGGGCCCTAACCCCTTTACTCTTTTATCCCTGACATTAACCAGACACAGCAGCACAAACACATGCAGGCATGGGGGTTGTTGGGTGTGTATGTGTGTGTATATACACACAGAGGCCAAGAGGTAGACACAAAGAAGGAAACATTAACACATAAGCAGAATGCACCCAGCTTTATCCCACTGCTTCGAGCATTTGACAACCACTTTTTTTTTTCCCTCCTTCATATCCTCCTCTCTCTCTCTGCCTCGTAAAGAGAGCAATTACATGTCCAGGACAATCCCACATTAAACAAACATTAGCTCTCTCTGCAGAACCAGACTCAGCCAAATTACATTGTTTCCAGATGCTGGTCACAAAAAAAAAAAAAAAAAAAAAAGGAAAAAGAAAAAACACTACACACCCACCATATCTCAATGCCCCCTCCTCTCCTCTGTTTCTTTTTTCTCTTCTCAGCTTCCCTCTTACAGTTTGCTCCTCTTCATCTCTCCCTTTAGCTCCCTTAATGTCCTAACTTCCCAAGTCAAGATGAGGTTTTTGTGAATTACACCAGGCCAAGCTGTTTTCAATTACACTGCCACATCCACTACTACTGGAGGAGAAGGAGGAGGGCTGGAAATGGCGACAGCAGGAAACAAAGGAGTCAGCATGATGAGACAGCGGAGCCTCTTTTCAACGCCACATCTTACAAATTTAATTTGTCTACCAGGAAGAAACTTTTTCTAAACAGTAAACTGTCCTCCCAGTGGATACTTTTATTTGAATTTGTACTAACATTTAAGTCTGCACATTAAAATGTTTAACAACAACTAAACAATGTTGCATATTTTGCTGACTTGTGTACTTATATCAGCCACTCTAGACCACTAGAGCACTACGGCTTAAAGGTACCAGAAAATGTGGTCTGCCAAATGGTTATATATTGCTTTTTTTATAATTAGCTAGTTATTTATATATAGAAATACGTACAAGAAATGTTAATGACAGCTGAATATCACCATCACCATCATTATGTAGCATTCATCAGATTGTTAGCCTCATAGCGTAATTACCAAAGTCATATACTATGTGGCCAGAAATATTGGGACACGTTGAATTCAGGGGTTTCTTTTCTAACAGGGGTCTGGGATACAAAACAATAATAACAAATGTCATAATATAGTTTTACATTGTGATAAATATCGGATTGATTATAAATATTGATGTTTATATCTCAAATGAGCATAACATAACAGCAGGACATCTTACAGCTGTAGACATGATGCGTCCCATTTCATAGGGGAATGTTTCAACGCCCTACCCCTTGCAGCTCCATTTCAAGGGGTAGTGCCAAGTGCAAGGGCCGAAGGGTAGGGGTAAGGGTTAGGACTAAGGGGTGAATTGGGATTGGGCCTAAATGTTCCACAGTGGACCTTTAAATGTTCTTTCCCTTGGTTAAATATGCGATCACCCCCTCCTTACAAGCTGAGGCTGATCATCCTACGGTCTTCCAAATAATAATCTGTCTTATTTTTCGAGGTCAGCCTGGAAAGTGCCCTTCCCTCTGAACGGCACAACACAACAGGCCTTATCAAACACCTAAAAACACTTCAAACTTCAACCACTGTGTTTACTTCCACAGCCATGAGAAACGCTGATTGTGCACTTCTTATATGAGTAATGAAACTGAGCTGTAAGCCAAGACAAAATGAAATGACTTTATATCTCAAGGTGTGCCAGTGCTCACAAAGCAAATAATGAGTTCCATTTCATCAAGAGGTGTCAAAAGAGCAAAACAGAGAGCAGACATGGGAACCAATGTCACATTGAATTAGTATAGTCTAAACTACGGGATAACAGCAATATCACGGAAAAGTTGACCAGACTGGTCTTAAGATTCTATGACCCAGACTAGACGTCAGACACTCTGGTAAATTCCCATGAAAAAGCAACATGGAATCTGCCTCGTGCCCTTGAGCAACACGCTGAATGCCATCCAAAAAACAGAAGCACTGCTCTATAGGGGACCTTAGACTTTAGCATTTATTAGTAAGTTCATGTATTGGTGATTCAATCACAGCAGAATAGGCTCCCATTATGTTCTTCCTCCTCTATTTTCAGTCATATAAAATACTGCACTAATGCATGTGTGTGCAAATACAACACAAAGACCCCGGAGGAAAAAAGCATCAAAACAAAGATGGATAATTGCATTTTATATGTTTTTATGAGTGCGTGCTGTTTGTCAGGGGCCTCAGCAGACATTCACTACATGGTTGAAGGAGTGTTCAGATACACTCACTGTTCTCCAACACCTAAGGGCATCTAAGGGGACCACTAATACCCCCCCAACCCCCCACAGTCACACACACATACACGTTTACGCGCACACACACATTTGATAGATGATGAAAATCTAATGAGACACCCAGACAGAGACGGAGACAAACCTGAAGGCAAAGGTGTCTGAGCTCAAATACAGGCAATTATAAACAACCAGCAGTCAACGGCGTGCAAACATTGGTTAGATTTATGGATTCTTGATTGCACTTGGACAATATCATTATTCATTTATTGGTTTACGGTGCACCACTTAGTTACAGTTGAGGTTTTTCTAAGATTTCAATTTTAGATTGTGTATGTTTCAGAGAAATTTCAATAGTAATTTGGTGCCGTGGTAAAAGACCGATTTAAACACTGAATATAGTAAACGCTCAATATTTTAATCAAATATGTTTTACAAGTGGGAGCCCATTCCGGTGCAAATTAAGTGGGATGTATGTGGACTGAAAGTATAATAAGCAGGAGACACAGAACTGGAGTAGATGCAGTTTCGCATTTAACAGTGGGCCTGCAGTGACAGTCCTTAAAATGTGATGCTTTCCAGAGTCTGATCCACCAAAGTAGAACCTTAATAAAACAGCATCAATTAAAAGTTAGTAAGCACTGAAACCAATCAACATAAATGGTGCCATTGAAGGCACTTTGACTCAGATGACTCCACATTGCAGTTACTGTGGTAGATGAGTCACAGTTAATGTTATCCGTCTGTCTGGAAGAACGAAGAGTTTGCACTAAACACAATTTACAGAAAAGACCCCAGGTGTATTAGCAACACAATGCCTTACCTTGAACCTGTATCTCATCAGATTTCTTCTGCATCTGTCTCGTTTTATCTGAGGTGTATGTGTGTGTATTGTAGCAGAGTATCTTCCAGTATTAGAAACAGACTTTGGCATGTTTGGAAAAATGACAGCACATTGAGGTTTCACAAAAGATTCATTTTGGTCCAGATTGAGTAAATTTTAAAAGTAGTATATAACAAGTAAAACAGTAAGACGAGCTTACTAACACCCCCAACCCTCCTGCTCTATGATACCCTGCTTAGTCAGAGATTAATTTTGAGTCTTGACTTTAAAATATTTTTAAAAAACTTTTCAGAAATGTGGAAAAAAAAAAAAAAGAAATTCTGGCACCACACTGTGCACTGCACCTCTACAAGTGATAAAAAATGTGTCAAATGTGAAAAGCATTGGGTGAATAGTGTCAGAAAAGTGGGATGGACAAAAATCTCGGACTGAAGAACAAAAGGAATTCCTGGTATATCTAAATCTGTAATAATAACGACACCTATAATAACAACAACTATATCCATACCTATGACAATAACTATATCGATCTCTCTATATATCTAGATATCTAGCCACGCCCTCAAGGTGGGCAGATGGATTGACTGCAGTTGAAACTTGTTAATCTTCAGTCAATTGAATGCGTGATAAATGCTTTGCTTTCATAGGCGTCTGTAATAGTAAGAGCTGACCTATTTATTTATTTATTATTTTTGGTTTAATCATTATTTTAAGCCTTTATGAACATCTACAAAGAGTGTAATGAAATACTGTTTTTGGTAAAAGATCATTTTATTGTTGATTATCTATAGTAAATGACAACGTAGATCATGTAGATAATCAGTATATCATCCATTTTACTCATTTATTGTTGCTTTCATCATTTTCCTCATCATCAGGAGAGATGCAGTGCCAAGTTTAATGAGAGTCTGCATTTCATTAAACTGACTTTTTAGATTGACACGACAAACATTATTCTGGCCAAGTCTTAACTCTGATCGCACTTTTGCTGAAATGCGTGAATAGTTTTCAAGGAATCAGTTGGACAAATTTTCAAAAATTTGTAAAACAATCCAAAAATTCAGTTTAATAAAGTTTAATGAAATGTAGATTTTAATTAAATGGGGCCCTGCGCCTCTCCTGATAGTAAAGAAAATGAAGAAAGCAACAATAAATGAGTAAAATGGGTGATATACTGATTATCTACATGATCTACGTTATCATTTACTGTAGATTAGGGGTCTAAAACTCATTTTCCCTCAGGGGCCACATTCAGCCTGATTTAATCTCCAGTGGGCCGGACCAGTAAAATGATAACATAATAACATATAAATAATGACAACTCCAAATTTTTGTCTTTGTTTTAGAGTAAAGAAAAAAAAACCCCATAAAATTATGAAAATACTTACTTTTATAAACTATCCAAACAAAAAAGATGTGAATAACCTGAAAAAACTGAAATTTCTTCAGAAAAATAAGTGCAATTTTAATAATATTCTGCCTCAACTTATCATTTCTACATATGCATTATGGATCGGACCTACAAAGACACTTACAGGGTGGGGAAGCAAAATTTACAATGTTTTGAGGCAGGGATTGAAAGACAGTGTATGTCCAATTAGATTATTGAAAGTCATGAGAATTTATTTGCCACAAGAAAATTGACATAATAGAAAATGTTTTTATTCTATGTGTCCTCCTTCTTTCTCAATAACTGCCTTCACACGCTTCCTGAAACTTCCGCAAGTGTTCCTCAAATATTCGGGTGACAACTTCTCCCATTCTTCTTTAATAGTATCTTCCAGACTTTCTCGTAATAGTTTTGCTCATAGTCATTCTCTTCTTTCCATTATAAACAGTCTTTATGGACACTCCAACTATTTTTGAAATCTCCTTTGGTGTGACGAGTGCATTCAGCAAATCACACACTCTTTGACGTTTCCTTTCCTGATTACTCGTATGGGCAAAAGTTTCTGAAAAGGTATGGATAATAGTGTTAGGTATGATTATGACATCAATATATGTTTGGTTTCAAAACAATTGACGTAGTGCCTGCTGAGACAAAACAACTAAATGTTCATTGTAAATTTTGCTTCCCCACCCTGTAACACTGAGTAACAGGCAGAAAATAGTTAAAATTGTGCTTAATTTTCTTTAGACATTTCAGGTTGTTCATATTTGTTCAGGTTATTCACATTTTATTGGTACAGGATAGTTTGTAAATGTAAATATTTTCATAATTTAATGTTATTTTTTGCACTAAAACAAAGAAAAAAATTGAAGTTGTTAATTCAAGATTTTTTTGCTTAGTTCAAGATTTTTTTTGGCTTAATTGAAGATTTTTTTTACTAAATTGAAGATTTTTTTTTTTTTTTTCTTAATTCAACATTTTTCCTTACTTCAAGCTAAATTTGTTTTTTGCTTAATTCAATTCCAGACTGTGGAATTTTTGACTTTCCAAATTCATCTCACGGGCTGGATTGGAACCTTTAGTGGGCTGCATTTGGCCCCCGGACCGTATGTTTGAGACCCCTGCTGTAGATAATCAAGAATAAAGTGACCTTTTACCAAAAACGGTATTTCATTACGCTCTTTGTAGATGTTTATAAAGGCTTCAAATAATGATTAAACTAAAATAAATAAATAGATCAGCACTTACTATTACAGATGCCTATGAAAGCAAAGCATTTATCATGGATTCGATTGACTGAAGGTCAACAAGTTTCAACTACAGTCAATCAAAATGGACAAAGTGACTGAAAGCTGGATCACGTATAGTGGAGATCTAAACGAAGACACTCCAGACTTTTCATGTGTGTTTCTGTTCTATCTGAGCTGGTCTGTTAATGTGTCCCTGAAGACCTGAGCTCCGAAGAACCGAACTGTCATAGATCAGTTTAATTCATAAGCACCAAATTATTTGGCATGGGTTAACAGTGTGAGGGTGTGTGTTACTCACATAGTCGGGCAGGGCTGTGTTGTCTCCCTGTCTGCCTCTCAGAGACTGTGTTGCCTGCTCCAGTACCTTGTTGTGCTTTTTGGAAAGCAAAGCAAATAAGCTGCAGAAGAAAAACACAGAGAGGAAAAGGAAATGAGGGACAAACTTCTATGAAGACCACAAAACCACAATATGGAGTCATCACTCAGAGCATGGTGACCGGTTATTTATGTGCCTTAAGTACTCAAAAGCCAGCCTTTAAAAACTGAACAAGAGTGACTGTAAGAATAACAGAAGAATCATGGAAGTGTCAGAGAGGGTCTTATAAATTATACTATGAATTACGGGTAACTTACACTCAAAGCTGTTTTTGTTTGTCTTTGAATGAGCCCTAAAGAGTTATAAATCTTTAATTTGTGTGTTAATCATGTGGTAATAACAGATAAATTAAATTCGACAGCAAAGGGCTCAGAAAAGTCAGACAACACCCAAACAGGGCTGAGTTTTTTCGCTGAAAGCTACACCTGTTTGTCCGTCAACACCAGAAACCATTTACACCGGGTAACAAAATATTTACTAGTGGTCTTTATCTGGGTGAATTATTCCAATGATAGATAAATTGAGACACAGTGAAGAGGTCTTCTTGTTATGGGTCGAAGGGCTTATTAGCCTGACTATTGAACAGGACCTGTTGTAGCATCAAATCAGTTTTTCATCCAAATTAGAGACCACCGAGCGAGTTCCACCTGCAGGTTTTATCCACAATAAAGCTCTGTGACTAGTCGCATCAGCCTATCCCTCTCTAATGCCGAGGCAACGACGGACGAGGCTGAGGAAACAGCGGCACAGAGGGATTTTTACACTGCTACCTGATCCCCAAATTGGTTTTAAGTATTAAGTCATGACAGACATGATCCGCCCTCAACAAAATGAGGATGTAAAGGTGCTCTGTGTCCAAAAAACACCAGGGTTGGATCTGCACATTAGGGCAGAATCTGAAAAGTACAAACTCTTACATGTATGTGGGAAGGACTAGGGGTGTAAGAAAATATCAGTTCTGCGATATATATCACGATATTTCATTTCACGATACTGTATTGATATTAAAAATTACTGCATCGATATTCGGTTTTTTATTGAAATGCAAACATGACGGAGGTTCATTTTTACCAGGGTTTGTTTGTTTGTTGGTTAGATAGTTAGCAACATAACTGAAAAAGTTATGGACGGATTTTGATGAAATTTTCAGGAAATGTCCGAAATGGGATGAGTAACAAATGATTAGATTTTGGGAATGATCCGGCTAACTGTCTGGATCCAGGAATTTTTCAAACAATTCTCTACATTGGGAGAAAGGGATATTTTCAACATATGTATGTGTAACTCCACAATGAATGGTCAGAGTGCTTGGTAAAAAAAAAAAAAAAAAGTTCCCAACAGGTTCTACAAGATATTGAAGATTGATTTTGGAAGATGTTACCTGTATGTCATGTACTAATGTGCTCTTCTACTAAATGCAAATATGTCGGTTGTTAATAAACTGTATAAATTGTATAGTTCAACTAATATATTTGTTATTTTTATATCTTGGCAAAACACATGAAATAGAGGAAAACACAATAAAAAAAGATGATAATATCAGTGCTAAGGGTCTAAGTCCAAAGTCCAGGTATTATTTTTAGTAGATCACAGCATGGGAGACAGAGCTGCCTTGGCGGAGGTCTGCGCTCTCTGAGTGCTCTTCTAGTTGTTTTTTGTTTTTCTATTTGTTTATATTTTTTTGGGAATCCTGCAAGCTTTTTTATTTACATATTCACATAGGTATTTTTGCTCTGTTGTTTGTATATTTCAAAAGTAGCATTGTGATGTATCTAGTTTTTTTTTAACTTGATAACACCGTTTTGTTAAATAATGGTTATTTCAAGCATCCTAAAAGCAAGTTTTACTGTCTGAGAGAGGCAGATGTTAGTTCATTTGTTGGGACTGCACAAAAATAATGTTAAGATGTTGGATGATTCAGGGACTGTCCACTATGCATTCTGTTCACAACTAATAGAATATGAACATTTGAGCAGGATCTTAAACTGTAATGTCTGAAAAACATTATTTTATATATTTCTTATGTGTGTTTTTTACTTCCGGCAAGGAAAGGGGTTTGTTTGTTTGTCTGTCTGTTAGCAAGATAACTCAAAAAGTTATGGACGGATTTTCAGGAAATTTTCAGGAAATGTTGATACTGGCACAAGGAACAAATGATTCAATTCTAGTGGTGATTGGGGGGCGCAGATCTGCCTTGGCAGAGCTCTGCGCTCTCAGAGTGCTTTTCTAGTTATTAATGACTTTCCTTTTCTAAAAAAAACTTTACTCTTCTTCATGGTATTTGTCCAGTATAGTTAATTAAGAGCGGCGCCTCCTGGTGGATTAATTGAGAAACGCTCATTCCAACGCATTAAATGTCAATAGCAGCAATTTGCTACAGTCAGACTAATGACAACAACAATAAAGCACATTTTCAAAAGTAACTAAGAACTGTAATGGGATTATTAGGTTCTCATATCGGTACTCGGTATCGGCAAGTAATGTAAGTATCAGTATCGGCTTAAAGGTAAGTACTTGTACTCGGTCTGGAAAAAAGTGGTATCGGTGCATCCCTAAAAAAAAACATCTTTCTGTCACTAGGTGCCATTCAGGAAAGTAGATGAGACCTCCTTGGCAGAGGTCTGTGCTCTCTGAATGCTTTTCTAGTTGTTCTGGTACAGTCAGATGTTAAAACTTTATTTATCCGCATCCTGCACTTTATGTTTTTACAGAGGAAAGATTTGTGATACAGCATTAGATCCTGTTCTGATCAAATAAAAATGTGCATATTTCTGGTGTAATAACATTTTTCCAGGAAATAATCTTAAAAAAAAACAAAAAAAAAAACAAAAAAAATATTGCCTTGTTAACAGTATTGTGATATATCTTGATCCTAGGTTGTATCACAATAAACACCCCTTCTGTTGCCAATACACACCCTTAGGAGGTACATCATTTAATGAACGAGAGTGAAATTTGTAGCAGTTCACACAAAATTTCAACACAAGGCTTATACAGGTTCAAATTTTCCAACTCTATTATTAGACCCTGAGCAGGTGTCACAAGCTTGGGTTAAAATACTATTGGAAATGTGATTGAAATGATGAAATGCTGGCATTTGCACTATGGACATATTTCCAAAAATGACTGAATTCTGGATGATGATTTATTTCTACATTGATAATGTCATGAAAATGCAATTTATATTCTGTCTAAAGCTTTACGTAGTTGGAAAGTCTAAGGTTTCATCTGCTCTCCAGTAATCACTACAAGTGCTGGACTCATATTTTTATTATGATTGGACAGCAGATCGTTCTCAGGGACTGAATGATGCCTGGAGGGCCTTCTTTTAATGACTGGGTGACTGAATCAGGAAGAAGAAACCTCATGAAAAACATCATACACGACGCAGAACAGAATAGAGAAACATTGACTTAAATGAGGTATGTTTATTTCATTTCCAGATTCAGGGTAAAGATAGAAATGCATTACTTTTGAGTGGGAGAGATGCTTGTTGACTTTTTTCATTTGGGTGCTTCTATGAAACTGGGTTCATTTTGTTATCTGGCACTTTTCCAGCTTTTTTAGACCCAATAATAAAAGGCAAATGTAGACATATTTCCCCCCAGGATGTACCTAATGATGACCTCAGATAAATGCAAAAAAAAAAAATTATGCTCTTGCTCTGAGCCATCCCAAAATTAATGAATTTTTAATCAAATATTTGGGCCAAAAATAGGACCCAAATTGGGACAGGAAAAGCTACCTAGGTGTCAGTGCATTAGATCTGAAAACATGTCTTTAAATGGTCTTTCATACCGCTTATAAATAAAGACACTGTGTTAAATGTGTCGATCCTAGTGGTTTTCCTAATCTAGATGTGGGTTTTTCATGAATCTCAGTCTCATTCCAGGTTTTGAATGTAACCCATCGTGTCCACTTACGTTACATGCAGAACCTTCCCAGTTAAACACATGTAAATTGCAAATGATTTTGCAACAGCGGTCATTTTATGAAACACTCTGCCTTGTATAATTAGTTCAATTCCCAAAATGTACCTTTGAGAGAATAAAGACATATTCAAAAAAATAGTAGAGCGTAATTTTCGTGTCCTGTTTACCGTGTTACATACAGATTTTTGTATTAAAAATAATGTAAAATAATATAAAAATGTGTTTTCTCTGAAAAATAATTTCTCTTTTATCTCAGTAAGTATATATTTTTAAAATAGACCCAAAGTGCTTCCAAACTTTCTTCTTAACATTAGCCTATATCTGGTTTGAACTTATAGCCCCCATGTCCTGTTTTTAGGACCAGTTTCACAGAAGCACCCATTTTTTCTGTTGAAGGGAGGTTGTAGGACGTTATAGAATGCATTCTACCAAATATAAATAGAACTATTAAAACCACAAGCGGTGTTAAGGCCCTCACCCTCCCGCGCGACCACCATGGACACCGACAGCGAGAGGACACCGTATCGTGGGCTCAATCAGACATTCTGCGAGATAAACACCGTTTTGTACTTCTGAAAACGAACGCTTCATCACAGGCTCGTAACAGCCAAGCCCAACATTTGATCAAAAATGTCGGTGATAACTTCTGATCACACGTGTGTAGGTGATTTTCACCAAATTTGGTCCAAATTGGATGTAAACCCTAGGAGGAGATGATGAAAGTATGAGGGGTGGGATTTTAGAGGTCCACACTTCCACCCAATATGGCCGACTTCCTGTTGGGTTTAGGGTGGGGCCATAATGTAATTTTTTACTTGTCCTACCATGGGCTATGTCTGGACCAAGTTTCATGTTTGTACGATGAAAAAAATTTGTGGAGGGCTCCCATCTGCGTAATGTATTTTGATTTTTGAGAGGGTGCTACCGAGTCATTTTGCGATATTTTTTCTTGGCGACTTCAAATTAAAAAAAATTTCGTCGGGCTTGAATTTTTGGTCAAATAAAATTGACTTTTCGTTAACGTTCAGGGGGTCAAATTTGCGTGCAAAGTGGTGAAAGTAAAATAAAAAAAATAACGGAACCAGGCAATTTTAATAGGCCCTCGCCGACATGTATGTCTGGGCTCGGGCCTAACAAGTCACAAAAAACCTTGTGGTTGGTCATTTTCTTCTGCTGATAGCTAAAACAACACCTGTATTTTCAGTAAGAAATTAACCCAACTCCTCACAGGTATTCTGTGGTGTTTCAACTGTCATTATGATGACTCTTGTTCTTACAGAATTGGAGTCAATTTAGCACATCATCACATGACTGGGATGAGACAGCGGCAATGGGAATTTCCTGATAACAATAGGTCAGGATTTATATATTAATATTCAGCTCCAATGTGAATAATATAAAAAGGAGTTGAAAAAAATGACCTCTTATGCTCAGTGCCTCCCCCTTTGACAAAAAGAACACGGTGTAGGAATGGGATAAAACAATCATTATTCTGGGACTGGGACAGGACAAGACTGTTTAAAATTCTGTCATGGTATTAAGACAGAACAGGATCTATTTGGGACATGAGTGGAAATCCACTCCCTGGTCACCCACCCTGCTGACACTTTGAAAAACACAGCAACACCAATTAATCAGCAGAGCAAAGCAGGGAAGAATGTATGTGATCATGACATCTTTTTTTAGCAGTAAAATAACCCTCATAAGTAGTACAGGGTGTCCATAAAGTCTATTTACAATTTAACAAATTTACTATAAAAGCAAATGAATAGACAAATCTGTGGAAAGTATTACAAAATGAAAAGTAGATATTGAAGTTTTTGGCCTCGTTTAATACATTCATTGAACGAAGCACATCCAGATGTTACTGGATTTGTTTCCATGTTGTCTGTATCATGAACTTATCAATGGTGTTAATGACATCAGTGATATTTTACTTTAGGTCTTTGATGTCCCGTATCTTTGTTCAATACGTGATATCTTTAACACAGTGTTTTTCAACCTTGGGGTCGGGGCCCCATGTGGAGTCGCCTGGAATTCAAATGGGGTCGCCTGAAATTTCTAGTTATTGATTAAAAAAAACAAAAAAACAAAAACTTACCAGTAAAAAATATATAGTGACTTGAGAGACACAATCTCAATACATAAAAGACATGACAAACTGTGAAGCTGAAACTGAAGCACTGTGGTTCTGTTTATCTGTCAAATGTTCATTGTGGTCAGTTTCAGATGCTGCAGCTCGTTCATAATTCATAGTTTGAGTTCCTTCGAAGCTCTGCACTGCAACTTTTACTTTAATATGTGTGTTTTTATATTTTTGGGTTTTATATGTTGTTTTCTTACTTGCTGTTTTTAATCACCTTTTACATGTTTCTTTTATAATGTTTTAAATGTGTTTCTTTTTCCTTTGTCGTTGTATTTCAATGTCCTTTGTGAAGCACCTTGAATTGCCTTGTTGCTGACATGTGCTATACAAATAAACTTGCCTTGCCTTATTGTTTGTTCAGTATTAATTGTCAGCCTTGTAAATCCAAGCTGGACTGACTGTACATATCCTGACCGAGGAGAATAAAATTCTCCCTTTGTGCAGTAATCTACACCTGGCTTTTCTGCCTCCGTCCATAATAATATACATTATATAGACTAAATGTCCTCTAAAATTAACATTTATTTGCAACGTAGTATAGCAAACTATTACATGATCAAAAACAAATTAATTTTAGCACAAAAAAATGTCTCCGTTTCAAATGTCTGGGGTCAGCAGAAATTTGTGGCGTTAAAACGGGGTCATGAGTCAAAAAAGGCTGGAACCACCGATTTAACGTAACACCTTAAATAAACCCAGGGCAGTTATCTGGTGAATGAGGTGTCCAGGGAATTGGACTATCCGATGGAAATGCTATGCCGCATTTCCACTACATGGAACCGGTTCGACTCTACTCGACTTGGCTCGGCTCGACTCGGGTACCAGGTCCTATTCCTGGAGACTGTTTCAATTACAGGATACTACTGAGTTTACAGTACTTGGCTGTCATAGTGATGCAGTGCGTTACTTCCGTGTCGTCTGCTCAGACAGTTGCTGATAAACTCGCTCGTTGCATGTTGTCTCGTCAAGCTCATGCTGAATTTTTACGTCTGAATCTCCTCGACAAACAATGGTGTAGTTTTACAGGCTGTCATCATGTGGATTAACTTACTGCTATATTTACTGTAAACGTCCGCATCTGTTTTTTTGTAAAACGGCGGGCCACAGAGACAACTCTCTGACCAATCAGTGGCTTGCAGTGTTTACACGTCACGTTTTAGCATCTGGTCCCCAGTCCTGGAACCTCAGCGGAGGTGATACCAAAAAACTAGTACCGGGTACCAGATTCCAGGCCCTTTTTTGTAATGGCAACACAAAAAGGCTGAGTTGAGTCGAGTCGTGCCGATACCACAAAGTGGAAACATGGCATTAGATTTAGAAACCACCAAAATGCAGTCCCCAATGTGGTGGTGCACCACCTACTGGAAAATGATGGTTGGTTGAAGGTCATCCAGTTGTGGTGACACATGTTCAGTCTAAAGGTCAAAGGTCAACATTTGGAATAATTGATTTGTCATTGAAGAAAAATGGACCAATGATTCCACTGCACACGATCCACAATGTGATTAAAAACTTTGCTAACCACTGAGTACATAGAACAAATCTGATTAACAGAACTCATCAAATGCTTTTTTTAAATACATTTTTGAAATTGTAAACAGACTTTGTGGACACCGTGCATATAATCACCAAAGACTACAATTTAAAGGTTTGCTGTGAATACAGTGGTTTTCTTTACCAAGCCTCCAACCCTATGCCACAATCTTTTGCAACATTTTGTGTACTTCTGAAATGCTGATAATTTAGATGAACCAGGCAGACAGTTTGGGTTTGTTGATGAACTGTGCACTCCACTGTGTCAGCAGAGAAACCAGCGAATGAACAGACACACGAGGGGATATTGATGAATGTGCAGAGTAATGTTAGGGGGCATTTCAGACTACCGCTGCCTGTAAATAAACAGCACCCGCCGCCATTCTCTCTGAGAGTCAATTAAGGAGCAGAGTTCAGTGCCGGCGGCGTGACATTTGGAAATTCCTGCCAGGAAATTCCCTTAATCTTGCCAGCCTGCCAGCCAGTTTAGCCCCACCCAGGCCGTAACGGTCATCATCATTATCATTATCATCAGACGTGGAGTCGGTTACTGTGCATCACTACAGGACAGACTTGTTCACATTCGCAGACAGTGTTCCTCCCTGACACAAAACACCACAGAGTCACAGATACGGAAAGGGACGCAGGCCAGGAGATAAGAGGATCCTTGGGTGTGTATGTATGCGTGTACGTCTTCAGGGAAGAGCCATCCCTTCCCATGTGCTCGAGTTAACAAACAGACATGAATGCCTTGATGACTGGCCTTGTTTGTGTGCATGTACATGTGCTTTGGACGTTATCCTCTGAAGCTTTCCATCTCCTCATGGGCCAGGCCCTTTCCCTCAAATTCCCTGAGTTACATAATGTTCTTCTGCACACAGACACAACACTCTCTCAATATTTCATCTCCTAGCCCTTTTTATTTTCGCATTGTGTCACTACAATCCAGACTCTTATCAGACTCATCGTGAATCATTAAAGTGAATAGATGTTTCCACTCAATTACTGCTTCTTTTCCCTTCTCATTTCTTTGCTCGCTGCCTTTTGCACACTCATTGTTCCACTTAGAGATTTGGCGACAGGAATTATGTTAAAGCTGGTTGTTTGTCTAAAGCAAAAGGGGTTTATCAACTATTTACAGTATGCTGCTGAAGATTTTAAAGAGATATAGCACACTACGATGTGTTTTTGAGCTCTAAACTCATATGACTCAATTGTGAATACATGATAGTGATTATATACACAGAAATCAACAAACGTATAAAATCCTGCATTTTATAGGTGGAGATTTTCTGGGTTTTTCCTGTACAGAAAATTAAGTGGTGGCCAACTCTGTCAAACTTTGTGCCTCCTGTAGCTCTTGATGGGTTAAACTGATGTCTGTTGTGTCTAACTAGAGTGGCTGCATTATACTAATAAGATGCTGCTTTTATTAGAAAAAAAAAAAAAACCCAAAAAAAACCCAGAAATTACTACTTTGCAAGTGTAGAAAAGAGGCTTTAAATGATCCTGTTGGTACCAAAAGATTTACAGGGTTCACCAGAGTGATGAGTTTTTTTTTTTTCTTTTGGACATCCAAATAGAAGAAAATCAGTTACCAGATGGTTGCAAACAGATCACTGTAATTTTTTTCAATCATGTATTACAAACCACCTCCACCTCATTATCCATCGATTGATCAATCAATCAAATTTTATTTATATAGCGGCACTTCATAACAAAAGTTACACTATACATTTAGAGCTGGTCTAAACCAATCTCTTCAGCCAATTCACAGACACCAACAGAATCCTCCAGACACTTGGTGAGAGTGGAAGAAAAAACTACCTTTTAACAGAAACCTGGAGCAGGCCGCAGCTCTGGAGGATTGTCATTTGCCTTGACCAGTGAAAGAGAGAGGGGTAGAGGAAGAGAAAGACGCAGGAAGAATCCTGTTCCTGTATTAAAATCAAAATGAGTCTTTTCTTTAGAGATAATAGTTTGGGCTTTGACTATCTCATGAAATTTAGATTTAAAAAAAAAACTGTGTTAACACCCTCTAGTCAGAGGTGTTCAGCCCACCTGTTCTTCAGTGGGAGTCTGTCAAACATTGTTCATATTGGGAAGAGGAAATGAAGCCATTATGACACTCTATTCAGGACCATATGAACCCCCATAAACGCAGGGATTTTGATTTGTAAAACCACTGCATTGAATGGTCAATTTTTTTTTAGTTTGAATTCAAAATCCAAATACTAATGGAAACAACAGTCACAAAACAACACAGAGTGCACAGTTGCTCTTTTTGTCTACAAACTCTGGTAAGGTTTCAGAAGCTTCAGGGCTTCAGTTTTCTGTGGGAAAGGACTGAATGACAGCACAGCTGTGAAAATATGCTAAATATAGTGTGCACTTGAAATGGTAGATTATTTTTTAGGTGGGCCATTTTTGGTAGCACAGCAGTACAGAAAACCAAACTAACCCTGAGTCTGTCCTGTGGATGTCCCTGAACTACTTCTGTGTCACACATTCATACCTCCTGTCAGCCTCTCCTCGCCCCCTTCTCAGCCTCTTGCTGACTTTTTAGCACTTTTCAGAGTCATGCAGCAGGTGGAGTTAGGACTCGAAGTGGGGTGAAGTTACACTTTAAATAAGCAGAGCTTGAAGAACTGTGGAAACCCATCACTTTCTGGGCAACAATTCCACAGTCCTAGAAAGTTAGAAATAAACTATTGATTGGGTTAGATTTTTCAGTTGAGCCCCTATAGTTTGTCCTCACCTGATGATACGCTGAGCTGCATACTGGTGGAGGCATCGAAACTGGGCTGACATGTTGGCAAGTGCAGCCAGACAGTTGGTGTGGAGGTACTTGTCCTAAAAAGGAAGCACACATCAACAAAAAGTGTCACTGGATATCATATAAAATGTAATAAAATACAATCTCATAAAACATGCTCATTCAGAGGTTATCATTTAGGCATAAAAGCATGTACAGTGGAAGGGCTTTGCAAATGTCTGTCTTACCCTTGTGCGGGTCATGTTGAACTGGATGGTGCGAATGACGACAAGGATGAGCAAACTGCCAAGTGAAATCTCTGTTAATGATCGTTCTGTGTACCATGAAATGTTCTTCAACACCTGAAAAAAAAAAGAACAGGAGACACAGAAATTCAACCAGCTCTTTGAACACATCAAAATTAACCTCCAGCGGCAGCATGTAAATGAATGCAGCACATGCAGCAGTTGAGATGGAACAGTGTGTGTTTGAGCTTTGCGTCTACCCACCACCTCATGGATGGACCGATTAAAGGCATCGTCCTCTGTGAGGATGAGGAGAATGATGAGAGCCATGTAGACGTGATGAGAGTTTCTTTCCTCTACGTGGTAAAGGATCTCCAGGATAGGCAACACCTGAGAATAACAGTAAGACTGGGCTTTAGGGCTGAGCACGTGCGTCTAGTAGGAAATGACTTTGAATTAATCCTTGTTAGGTGATTTCTGACATGAGACGGAGCCGTGTTTGTCTAAGAATAAAATGAGACATTCTTGGGTTGTTAGGATGTCTGGCACTACAGTAGTTGGCCAATACTGCAAATACTTGACGTGTTTAGCTGTTTTCTTTCCAATTTTAGTGCATACAAGACAGTCAATCATGTTACTTAGACAGTTATCCAATAAGACTGAATCATTTTGTGTAAGACTGTGTAGAACTGTCTCATTTGTGAGTGGTACCATACTGTGCAATACCATATGAAACGCTTAGCTGAGGATTGATTTTCATTCATTAAATGCCCCAGCAGATCCAGTCTTCTATAAGGAATAACTGGCTCTGTCCCACATGGAAAGAAACAGCCCCAGCTGCCCCTGCATACATTCTGAATGTTTACTGAGCCATAGAATTTGCCATGAATATAACACTTTCATTTCCATATCCATGTGTATGAAAATGACTGTAGAATGTATAGTATTTTGCTCAGAATGACCTAATCACACATTGGGGTGTTTTAAGTCTCTTGCCTTCAAAAGGAAATGTTGCAATTGTGCATTTGCACTCTGAATAATTTAGTTACAATGATCTTCATTTCGTCTCTACCCACCAGGTTATCCATATCGGTTCTGGAAAGCATGTATGTCCTCATGTTAGCGTTCTGGTGCAGCAGGGTGTAGAGCAGCAGGGTGGCCTGGTCGGAGCGCTGCTGCTCACACAGCGCCGTGTACAGACTGTTGAAATTAATCTGGAAAGTGTGAGGCTGCTCCACGGGCAGCGATGATGTGTCTTCAAGGGCAGAGGCAAATAATATCAGTGTTATTACAACATTATTTCAGCACACACTGCCTCAGGTCAAACATATACACAGCTTCCCTGTGCATCTAGTGTATGCACTTTACATTCAGCCCATTACCTTGTGTGTTTCTGAAACAGGTAATAGCCTGGCGGTAAGGGTTGGGCCAGTCAGGACCATCTGTAAGATTGGCCAAGACCAGCAGAAGAAGAAGACTCTGATTGGATAAAGGTAAATGGTTGTGTTCCTGGTCGACCCCTGCTTTGCTGCCGGCACCACCCAAAGTAAAGACACTCCACAGACCACCTGCAGATACACAGATACAGAGGAACATAAAGATACTGTACAGCAGGGACACATAAAATGAGAAAAATACTCTACTATGGTATATACAGGGTGGGGAAGCAAAATTTACAATATTTTGAGGCAGGGATTGAAAGACAGTGTATGACCAATTAGTTTTTTGAAAGTCATGAGTATTTATTTGCCACAAGAAAATTTACATAATAGAAAATGTTTTTCTTCTATGTGTCCTCCTTCTTTCTCAATAACTGCCTTCACACGCTTCCTGAAACTTGCGCAAGTGTTCCTCAAATATTCAGGTGACAACTTCTCCCATTCTTCTTTAATAGTATCTTTAAGAAAGTCGACATTGCTGTGTGATGTTCTATTGGTAGCATGTTCTAAAACGCCCCAAATAGCAGAATCCAGAGGGTTTAGATCTGGGCTAGAAGGCGGCCATTAACATGATTCCCAAAAATTGCTAAAGTTGGATTTGTTGCTGTTGTCAACAAATGTTTTGGTGTTCTTGTGTAAGATTTTGACTTCAAATCCTATTTTACTGCATTTCTAACGGTCTTGTTGTCTACCTCAAGTTCAATTGCCATTTTTCTCATGGATTTGGTTGGATCCTTTAGGATTTTGGATTTGAGAGCTTTAATAAAAGCTTTGGTACGTTTTTTGTTGCGTCCTCCACTTCCAGACTTTCTCATAATAGTTTTGTTCATAGTCATTCTCTTCTTTACATTATAAACAGTGTTTATGGACACTCCAACTATTTTTGAAATCTCCTTTGGTGTGACGAGTGCATTCAGCAAATCACACACTCTTTGACGTTTGCTTTCCTGATTACTCATATGGGCAAAAGTTTCTGAAAAGGTATGGATAATAGTGTTAGGTATGATTATGACATCAGTATATGTTTGGTTTCCAAACAATTGACGTAGTGCCTGCTGAGAAAAAACAACTAAATGTTCATTGTAAATTTTGCTTCCCCACCCTGTATATGTATTTATATAATAGTACACATTACACACAGGCTAATGGCTCTATTTAAAATTCCCATACTGCACTTCATCACATTAGATTATTTTCTTAATTTACATTTATGGGACATCCATGTAAAGAAAAACAACTGCCTGAATACAAAAGTTAACAATAAAATACTCAACAGTATAACGAACCTTCTTTCAACTGACTTTGAAAAAAATTAGACGACTGTTGGAATCAAATACAGTGCGCAAGTGTCTGGTAAGTAAATAAATGCAGCTTCAATGAAAATTAGACCACTATTGAAAAAAAATTACTGGGTTTAAAAGGTTTAATTTCAGATATTTCTATTATACAATAAAGTTGCAGACTGCATCCGTCTTAGTATCCTCCACCTCCTGGTGCAGTGTCAGCACACAAAACATCCAAGTTCCTTGTTAAAGCCAGCTTTGGTTTTGCCTGTTCTGGGCCTTTTAGTTCAAGGGATATTAACTTTGATCCATATTCAAATGTAGTAGGTGACAACAATCTACCTTCACACTGAATGTAAAAAAAAAAAAAAAAAAAAGAAAAAAAGAAAAAAAGAAATGAGCTACTGTAGAAACATGGCAGAGTACAAGAACAATAACCCACTGCTTCTATAGATATAAATGGTTCATTTTTGAGATGAAACTGCAATGACTGCCATTTTTGTGTGATTATACATGAATGAAATCAGAATTATAACCTTTTCTATTCCAGCAATTACATTAATTTACCCTTAGATCTTACATGAAGACCCTTTAAAATGCTTAACTGCTATTGTGAGATCCTGTGATAGAAGAATAGTGTTCATTCTCCACCGGTTACAGAACAGAAGTTGGTATATTCTTACACTTGTGGATGACAATGTTTGAGTCTTAAACACTATAAAACAGTTCAGCTATCTTGAGGTTTCATTAAGTTCACTTGGATTAATGACCACACCTCTGACGCAGCACAACACATGGGTGATCTGTATTGGACTATCATAGAATAGAATAGAATAGAATAGAATAGAATAGAATAGAATAGAATAGAATAGAATAGAATAGAATAGAATAGACCAATCCGTAAATTCTTTATTTATGCAGCTTTGGTGATGGCACTATACGTGAATACGATAAATATTTAGTAAAGGTGATGTTGATGGCTGCAAAAAATGTATAACAAGGAACTGGGGGAAGATGAACGCACCATCAAAGGATCAATGGATAAATACGATCGACGACATATTTCTAATGGAAAAACTAACACACAGATTGAGACTACAAGAAACACAAATGAACAAAAAGTGGAAAAAATGGACATTATATAAGCAAAATAACTGATAAGACTGTGCTACCCAGACTTATTCATGTTGTTGTGTTTTCTTTTTGTTGTTGTTCTTTTAAAACTACTAAAATATAAGTTAAAAAAAAGAATAGACCAATCCGTACATCATTTAAAAACCTACTATAAAAATACAATTAAAGCAGTTGAAAAGATTCGGGTAAAATACATAGGTAAAAATAGAAAACACAACCAGACACCCATCATTCACACACAAACAAACATTCTGTCATTTCACTGATCCCTTTAAAGCATACATATTCCACATCATATGTGTTTTTTTGTATTGAGTGTGGTGATTGCTGTTGGGTAAAAACTGTTCTTAGATCTGTTTGTTCTTGTCTTTCTTGTTCTGTATCGTCTGCCTGATAGACAAAGTTCAAACAGAGTGTGTCCAGGGTGAGAACTACCCTTTCTAATATTTTGTGCTCACGTTGCTGCTGTACATACACCACCACCTTAAGCTGTTGCTGCTAATGCATATTTTGCAATACTGTACAGATTCAGAGGTTTTTCTATTTATTTTAGTGGTTTTTATTTAGTAGTTTTAATTCTATTCTATTGTTTTTACCTATTTTATTAATCCATTTTTTGTTTATTTTTTTTATCCTGTTCATTCATGCTGCACACTGAAACCTGAGACACTGTGTTTCATTCGGATCATGTCTGTGATCGAATGAAGTCTGAGTCTGTCTAAGTCTGAAAATTGTTCTTTATAATGTTTTGTGCTTTTTTTGAGGCAACAGGGACTGTGTAGTAAGGTTGTAATAGTTTTGGATTTTTCATTATAGTTTAGTTTTATTTAGTTTTTACTTTTTGTTCTGTAATTCAGTTAGTTTTAATTCATTTTTAGAGCACGTTTGCTAGTTTTTATTAGTTTTCATTTTTTTCTAAATGCGTAGTTTTAGTTTAGTTTTAGTATTAATTTTAGTTTTTTCATATCTTTTATTTTCTTCACCGTCATATTCACATAAATCCCAGACAGGACTCTGCTACTTTCTCCCAACTTCAGTCTCCATGTTGCCAGGTAGAGTGGGGACGAGAAGATGACTCCAAACAGCAAGTGATGAGAAGTGATGGACCGTGGAGTGCCGTACGGTGCCACTAGCTAAAATTGCTAGAGCGAAATAAATCGCTTTCGTATTAATCCGACATTGACAAAGATGAAAACGAAGGAATTTTATCCATAATTTTTATCTGTTTTAGTTAGTTTTGTAAGCACACAATACAGTTTCAGTTAGTTTTTGTTTTTTTCTTTTAATTACAGTTTTTATTTCTTTCAGTTAACGAAAATGTTTTCGTCACTTTGTTAGTTTTCGTTGACAATAATAACCTTGCTATGTAGGTCAGTGGTTTCCAACCTTTTTTGGCTCGTGACCCTGTTTTAACATCACAAATTTCTGCCAACCCCAGACATTCAGAACGGAGGCATTTTTTTGCTAAAATTAATTTGTTTTTGATCATGTAATAGTTTGCTATACTATGTTGCAAATAAACATTAATTTTAGAGGACATTTAGTCTATATAATGTATATTATTATGGATGGAGGCAGAAAAGCCAGGTGTAGATTACTGCACAAAGGGAGAATTGTATTTTCCTTGGTCAGGATATGTACAGTCAGTCCAGCTTGGATTTACAAGGCTGACAATTAATACTGAACAAACAAGAACTCAAACTATGAATTATGAAAGAGCTGCAGCATCTGAAACTGACCACAATGAACATTTGACAGATAAACAGAACCACAGTGCTTCAGTTTCAGACTCAGAGTCTGTCATGTCTTTTATGTATTGGGATTGTCTCTGTCAACTAACCATATATTTTTATTAGTCTTTTTTTATTATTTTTATCAATTACTAGAAATTTCCGGCGACCCCATTTGAATTCAAGGGGACCCCACGTGGGGTCCTGACCCCAAGGTTGAAAAACACTAGTGTAGGTCTCCCAGTGTTTGGTCAGTGTCAGAGCAGTCGACAATCTTCGGAGGCGTTTTAAAGACCCTCTGGAGCGCTTTCCTCTGAGCTACTGTACAGCTGGTGTACCACACACATGAGTAACATTCAGCACCAGTGACTCCTACAAGTCACGAATCTGCTGTTTCACACTGAATGAATGAAAAAATGTAGTCAGACTGATGTAATACAGACCGAAACTGGCACTATGAAGTCATGCGCAATAGTTTGGAGCACCTGGAATTTGAAACAACACAGACGGCGCCACTGAACAAAGACAAAATGGAACTAGTGTCCAGTTGGAACAGCCTTCGATTTTGTTGTTGACGGAGCTGCGTTTCCTTAGAACCTGATGCTTTCAGGTGTGTAAATGACATGAGAAGCATGAGACCCAAGGTACACAGATGACAGTCTCTGGCTCCTGCATGTCTAGCCGCACAGAATGCAGGAACTGAGCAGCAGAGAGAAGGGCAGTGTGACTGAGATGAAGGTCCACAATCATCAAACATACTGAATTTGAGGAGAAGCCAAGAGCATTTGCTGCCATCTAGTGACAGCACATGAAAAAGCACAAGTTTTGGCTTCATTTTCCTCTTTAGTCTAGCAGAAAAGTATGACCGGCTCCAGTGAGTGTCATCACGTCGACCTGATCCATCTAAGACATCTCACATCATCTGTTCAGGTGATTATTCAACCACAAATGACTGAAGTCAAACAAAGACGAAAAAATATTAGCGTGAGTGACAGAAATTCATTCAATTATGCCTAGTACAGAGCGCTCCAAACATGTGTGTATAATTCCTCATATGTTTGGAGAGGGGAAAGGAAATGACATCAGCAAAGTGTATCCACATTAAAAAGAGAGTGCATGAAAAGAAATGACATAATTTGTCCGTCACAGCTCACTTCGGTCTGCCTCTACACATGATACTGTTGTACTGCTCAGAAAGTGTAAGAGTGTGAGAGAAAACAAGATCTGGAGGAGGAGGGCCAAGTTGTGACGGAGCCTTGTTCACTGGCACCACGGTGACTAGCCCAACAGTGTCACAGCCCAGTCTGGCAGCCACATTTCCTGCACTCCCTCCCTCTGCCTTCACTCACATACACACACACACACACACACGCACACACGCACACACGCACACACACACACACAGATTTTACCTTAGTGGGTGCTGTTTGTTATCCGTCTGGCCTGGTTCCCTCATCCTGTCTGCCTGCCCACCACATAAACCCAATAATGCTACACTGCTTAGGCTGCCGCGGCCCTGGCCTGACGCCCGCTGGAAAAAGAGCAGGAGGACACGAAGACGAGGAAAGGGAAAGGGGAAAGTGAGGAAAAGAGAAGGTCATGGGCCGACACAGAGTCTGGCACGCTCTAATCGCAGTCTGGGCATCGGGACCGCAGGGCAGTGAAGGCATCTTGATGTGAGACATGCAACACAAATTCACCCCCCACCCAGTCTCACATTTGTTGCTAAAACTTATGGCAGAGTTTAAAGTGTACCTGTAGTGGTCAAGCTTACAACATTAATTGTGCTTTGTTTATTACTTATAAGCAAGAGAGGTTCAAATTCAGTAAAAGAAAAAAAAATTTAAAAATCACCATAAAAGCACCACACTGGACCTTTTTGTTACGTGAATTACGTGCGTGGGCAGAGCCCATGGGGAGCAGCCGTTAACAGCCGGAAGTGATGTACCCTCGTTGATTCTGTGATCATGTGCAGGTAAACAAGCAGCAGTCAGTGAAAGTACGTGTCGTGTTTGCACTTGTTGTTTGTGCAGCCGTAAGCTTTGCACTCCGCCACTGTCCTAGAGACATGACCCAGCACTGGCTGATAATGTGTGATCTTAGACTGGTGTCTGCTGTACAGGGTCAGTGACCAGTTCATCACAGCCCAGATAATCAGACAATACAACGGTACTGCATCACTACTGGTGCTGGAACAGTCTGTGAAGGAGGAAATATGTCTCTGACCATGACTAACTGACAGAGCAGTGACTTAGTACTCGTGTGTACTTGACAACGGGCAATGACATAAGTCACGGGTTTCCAAACCTTTCCATGCCAAGACCCCCAAACAGCATTAGCTTCTGGCTGGGGCCCCCCTTTGCAAACCCACTGACAATACTATAAAATATGTCAAGAAACATTGACTTTTAGAATGTGTTGTCTTACTTTCATTCACTATACAATAATTATTAAATGTGTTTAGAATAAGAATATTATTAACTAACATATAGTGTGTGTGTGTGTGTGTGTGTGTGTGTGTGTGTGTGTATATATACATACAATTATATTAGTTTCATGTGTAATAATCCTTGTATCCTTGATGCAATTATGTTGTTTTGTTTTGCATTTTTTTCTCATCCTTTATCCAGTTTTCTGAGGACCCCCTTCTGCCCCTGGCAGCCCCACAGAGGCCCCCCCATTGAAAACCACTGACGTTAGTAACCTCATGGAACCATTAGTATAATAATAATATAAACGTGATCTTTTGAAATAGCTCGCAATGAAAATTCACAACAGGTACCCTTTAAACACTGACTGTGGTAAAATGCTAAATATGCATGAATGCAGCAGTAAAATTAATCAAAACACCACATATCATAACTATTTTAGGAACAATTTTACGCCACAATGAACATTTGACTTCCCTTGTCTTATTTAGGATGTTGCCAATACTACTCATATTCAGACTAAAGAGAACTTATGAATCTAGAACATAGATTTTTTAGCAATTGGTACTTTTAATAAGTTTAAAGGATCAGAATACTTCTTTCTAAAATGTAGTAGCATAACATTAAAATACAACTGAACAACTACACTTTTGTGCATTAGTTGGTTAAACATAGCAATGAAAATTCACTACAGGTACCCTTTAAGACACGTCATGCACGCCTACGACATTCTCAACTTACACCCTCTTAGATGACAAGAAGCTAACAGTTTCATATCACTTGTGAAACATACGTTACACGATGAATGTAAATGAAAAATGAAAAAGTCTCCCTATTGCAGGATTATTCCAGAAAACTATAAGCAGTGAGCCTTAGTGGCCGCACCAACTTGAACAGTGAACACCTCGATGGGCTGTGGAGATAGTAAAGACAAGAGCCCAAGAGGAAAAAGTGTTTCTCAGAGTTACAGCTGAGAACATATACTTCAGTGCAGACATAGAAACACAATGTGCTACTTATTTATTTACTTACATAACAGTCAATGAAATATGACATCAGGGCTTTGGGCCAATACCATTGCCAAATATTCAGATACACACACACAGATAACAGCGCCAGCCTCTTATGATGATTATCCAAAAATGCACATGGGGAAACATGCTGTACAGACAATAATAAACACAATCTTCAGATAATCTTAAGCAAATCCAAATATACGCTCAAAGTGCTTTTAGCCAAACCCACTCTTATCCATGCTTAGAAAAACACACAAAATATGAGAACAGTCCAGACGTTTTTACAACAAATGTCATAATATAATAATATAATAGGCCTTCAAATGCTTGTCAAATCACGTAACAAAATCTGAAAACCTTTTTTTAACACATCAACACTGAGGGTGTATTTGACCATTTTTGTAACTCTTACCATTTGATAATCAGGAGGATTTAACTTGTCTACTGACCAGACATTCAGATATACAGGGTGGGGAAGCAAAATTTACAATGAACATTTAGTTGTTTTTTCTCAGCAGGCACTACGTCAGTTGTTTTGAAACCAAACATATATTGATGTCATAATCATACCTAACACTATTATCCATACCTTTTCAGAAACTTTTGCCCATATGAGTAATCAGGAAAGCAAACGTCAAAGAGTGTGTGATTTGCTGAATGCACTCGTCACACCAAAGGAGATTTCAAAAATAGTTGGAGTGTCCATAAAGACTGTTTATAATGGAAAGAAGAGAATGACTATGAGCAAAACTATTACGAGAAAGTCTGGAAGATACTATTAAAGAAGAATGGGAGGAGTTGTCACCCGAATATTTGAGGAACACTTGCGCAAGTTTGAGGAAGCGTGTGAAGGCAGTTATTGAGAAAGAAGGAGGACACATAGAATAAAAACATTTTCTATTATGTCAATTTTCTTGTGGCAAATAAATTCTCATGACTTTCAATAAACTAATTGGTCATACACTGTCTTTCAATCCCTGCCTCAAAATATTGTAAATTTTGCTTCCCCACCCTGTAGGAGGGTGTCAGGACTCTGAAATATTTCTCCAGTTCTTTTAATATGTCATACACAGTTCAACCCTTTCGTGTATAGTGGTTACTACAGTGGACAGCTATTCTCCAGCTGTTCTCTTGTATTTTCATGGGTTTTGTTGTTTTAGTTCCATATCAGCCAACACAGTGGATGCTTATGCACCATCCATTAAACTGACATTCATACCATTACTGTAACTTCCCTGTTCTTAATAAACCTGATCTGCAGTAACATGCTAGAGTGTAAATCAACTGTTAATTGTTATTAGACTGTAACAGTTTTCTTACACAAAATGCTTTTTTTTTTTGCATATTATTTCCAAGAAGTGAGTAACAACTAGTATTAGAGTATGTTAAAATGTGAGAAAACATCAGATTAGCTGCATTAAAAACGTTTTTATTTCATAGTTTTCACAGTTTATCACTTCCTGATATTGCATTTTAAATACATGTTCCTTTGCTTCAAAAAATGAAACACGTGATGTCCAGCTACGTGGAGATTTTTGTAACTCCATGAAAAACAGGTTCATTTAAAAAATTTCAATCACATTGGGGGTTTTTTCATGCCTAAAGAGGAATAAAAACACTCAGGAAAAAAAATCTTGACTAAGGTTCACATAATTAATGCATGAAAAGGTTAACACAACTTGTGGAGAGCGCCTGATGTTTCAGCATAAATTATGTAAGTCATTAAGGGTCAAACTACAAATCAAGTGAAGGATAGTTCTTGTACAAAGATCAGAGAAGCTGACTGAGCCACAAACGTTTTTCATGTTGCTATGGAAAAGTAAAAGCAAAACATCAGGATTAGGGGAGCTGCTATGACGCATCTGTGATAAAACAGAGAAGAACAGTAAAGTCACGTCTGACGGGATCTCAGCAGCGATCCCTAATTGAAGCTGTCAATCACACTGTCAAACACCTGTGATTAGCCAAAACCTGTCCACATAAAGGCACAAAGTTTCCTCACAGATGCCAACAACTCACCACGCATTGAAGCTTTAACCCTTAAAGATCCAAACATCCACTAGCGACCAAAACCATCGACTGATCTAAAATATTTAATACCTGTTTATCCACCAATCCTATCAATCCCTGTAAATTATTGGTGTAAAATGCACTTTGTCATCTTTTCATGGTCATCAGATATGACCCATTTGGACGCTCAGAGGCTCCGTAGTGAACATGGAAACACCATCATCTTCTACAACACTGATTCACCAGTAAAAGCCATGGTGTTGGATCAATGACAGTGGATGGAGATGCTTGTTTTATGTTCAGTTATTGATATATTTTGCTTAAAAAGTAACTTTTTCTTCAGTTTTCTCTGTTTTGAAATAACCTTTGGATTTATTGCATTTGAATGAACATCTAAATGAAATATAGGAAACTAAATATAGGAAAATAGATGATTTTCAGTGAAGAATGCACAATACAGAGGGTAATATTATAATAAACGGTGACAAATTACTTAAGAAATGTTAAACAGAGAGAACTGCCAGAAAAAGTAGCACTGGGTCTTTATGGGTTAAAACACCCAGAGCCACAATCAGGACGAGAAAATAATTAGAATTGGAAAATACACACCTTCCTTTTGCACCTCGGTTCAAATCAAAAGATTAAATAGAACTACAGACAGACTGAGCATCATTACATGCCGTAAAGCATAAGTGTCAAACATAAGGCCTGTGGGCCAAAACTGGCCCATCAAAGGGTCCAATCCGGCCACTGGGATGAATATTTGAAATGCAAAAGTTACACTGAAGATATTAACAATCAATGATGTTAAAATCTTTTTAGTTTAGGTTCCATATACAGACCAATATGATCTAAAGTGGATCAGACCAGTTAGATACTACTATAATAACCTATAAATAATGACGACTCCAAATGTTTCTCTGTAAAAAAGTTGACATTTACAAACTATCCTTTCACACAAAATGTAAATAACCTGAACGCATGTGAACAACCTGAAATATCTTAAGAGAAATAAGTGTAATTTTAACAATACTCTACATATCACTAAATGTTTTGCATATTTGTAGATCCACTGTGATTTGTAAGTTGTAATGCACATGTGTAAATGATAAACTGACACTTAATATTGTTAAAATTCCACTTATTTTTCTTAAGAAATTTCAGATAGTTCATGTTCACATTTTTAAATTTCATAATGTAATTTTTTTTTTCTCTATCATTATTTTACCGGTTTGGCCCACTTCACATCATATTCGGCTGAACATGGCCCCTGGAATAAAAAGAGTTTGACACCCCTGCCGTAAGGGAAAAGTGAACCCACGTCTGCAGGTTTTCAAGATGCAAATTAGAGCAGTAGAAGCATGTCCACGTTGCGTCTGGCAGAATCTGATCAGTGATCACTAATTCCAGCTGTCACTCATGTATTTAACCCACCTTACTTGTCTGAAATAACATGTGTTTAGAAATAATCCTGGTCTCATGGGGCGGATACAGACTTCTCAAGCCCTCTCAGAACACTTGAATTATGGTGCGTTGAAAGGTAACCATGGAATTTTTGCCCAGTGACATGAAAGAACTGTTAAGCACTGCCGTTTTACATGTGGTATTACTCTGAACACTGTGTACATGTGCGTAGCTGTACACATTCAAGTTATGTGAGGTTGTGTTATTGCCAGAGGTGTCAAAAGTAGTAGAGTAGTAGTAGCAAAGTAGTAGTAAAGCTGTGGGCGGAGCTCGGCTGGGCTGGACGCTGGGATTCCACGTGCTGATTGGAGGATCAGTTGAAAGGCTGAATCCTGTTTGATTGAGAGCTATTTTGAGATCTACTCCTTCATTTGACAGAGTTCAGTTTAATACCATCGCGCATTTTGCTTGTGAAATTGAGAGAGAAACCACCACGAAATAACTTGTTCATTTCTTGCACTGTAAATAAAACACACTCATTGTACTTTCTTGTTTCAATTTAACATAATTTCTACGTTTTCTTGTTTACTTGGTACGATACGGTCAATGACCATTTTCTTAAAAAGGAACAGAGGGCCGAACATATGTTTAAATAACTTGACTTTTTTTTTTTTATGTAAGCCGACAATGAGCTTCCCCTGTCTGAAAGACGAGCAGCCGCCACTGTTCTGTACTTAGGCAGAACCACAGGGTGGGGAAGCAAAATTTACAATGAACATTTAGTTGTTTTTTCTCCGCAGGCACTACGTCAATTGTTTTGAAACCAAACATATATTGATGTCATAATCATACCTAACACTATTATCCATACCTTTTCAGAAACTTTTGCCCATACGAGTAATCAGGAAAGCAAACGTCAAAGAGTGTGTGATTTGCTGAATGCACTCGTCACACCAAAGGAGATTTCAAAAATAGTTGGAGTGTCCATAAAGACTGTTTATAATGGAAAGAAGAGAATGACTATGAGCAAAACTATTACGAGAAAGTCTGGAAGATACTATTAAAGAAGAATGGGAGAAGTTGTCACCCGAATATTTGAGGAACACTTGCGCAAGTTTCAGGAAGCGTGTGAAGGCAGTTATTGAGAAAGAAGGAGGACACATAGAATAAAAACATTTTCTATTATGTCAATTTTCTTGTGGCAAATAAATTCTCATGACTTTCAATAAACTAATTGGTCATACACTGTCTTTGAATCCCTGCCTCAAAATATTGTAAATTTTGCTTCCCCACCCTGTACAGCTACTTGGGGGAAAAAAATACTCTTGTAAAAAGTAGAAGTACTGATTCAACTCCTTTACTTAAGTAAAAGTAAAAAAGTACACCTTCTCAATTGTAATGAAGTACAAAAGTAAAAAGTAAAACTGCATTTTTTGCCATGAATGAAACAATACTTATTTAACCAGACAAAATCACATAGAGAATCATATAATAATTTTCACGGGTATGGGCACGTGTAAAATTAAACGAAATGCGGGCGGGTAGCGGGCAAGGAGGTGAAAAGATAAAAAAAAAGATTCATGGATGAAAATAATTTTCAGGACATTTAATGATGATGATCATCTAATTTGAATGTGGTTGATCCACAGCCGGTTTGTTTTACTTTGAAGTGAACTTCACCTCTGTTTATATATGGTGAAAAATGGCATTGAGCTGCACAGATTAGAGATTTAATGATGGCGTGTGTTTTAGCCGAAAATAAAGGCCTTAAAAGTGAGTTACTGTGTAGACAGTGGGTTTAATCACGGGTCGGATCACAGTACTCAGCTTTGCGGGTACAGGCAGAAAAGTTTGTAAAAAGTGGACCAGTGCAGGACTCTGGTACTGACCCCGTGCAGGACTCTGGTACTGACCCTGGTCACAGCCTGTGCTCCTTCTCTCCTCCACTGATTTTCCTTCTGAAGTGTCATATTTTACGTACTGTCACATCCATTTAGCTTGAAAAAGTAACAAGCCTATTCTGAGAATGTAAGGAGTATGAAGTACAGATATTTATGCAAAAATATAGGGAGTAAAAGTGTAAAGTTGCCAGAAAAATAAATACTCAAGTAAAGTACAGATACTCAAAAAATCTACTTAAGTACAGTAACAAAGTACTTATACTTCGTTACTTTCCACCTCTGGTTATTGCATAATGATGACATACAATGTGGACTACGAGAACTGATGAACATGTGTTTTTGTGTATAAGCAAATTAAGTTGTCATTTAGAGGAAGTTTCTGCATCCAAGGTGTAAGTGTTTGAAAATGTTAAAACATAAAAATAAAAAAAGAAAGCCATGGCTGTGAAAATGTGCCTACAATTGAAAACAGGTAGCAGGTGGTTTAGAGAGAGAATACATGGGGAGAGGAGGGGAGACGAGGCCAAAAAAGCTCTGAGTTGCCAGTCTGGGTGATAATCCCCCCTGCAGACGTTCGCTCAGACTCAGACAGAGCAGTGTGTAAAAGCAAGGAAGCGACATCCAATCCCAACTAGACACTGAAAGGCCGACAGAAATCAAGCGCTGTTTTGCTTTGCCAACCCCAGTGTTCGGTTGCGGGGGGGAAATCCAGCTCGCCTATGAATCCAAATGAATAGGAATGACAACCTGACCATGCACAGCAATTAGTAATTAACACAAAAAAGGAAACTATCAGTGGAATTTAGCTTATGTTTAAGTGAATTTACAGACTCTCCTCAGCTCTAAGGGCTAATTCTTAGATCAACATTTAAGTTTGACCTGTTTTCATTACTCCCATGATCTTCATTCCATCTGCAGTAACTGTTTCCAGATACCTGCACAGCATCTAATGAGCAACAGACATGAAAGGCGAGTTGGTAAACACGGGGCAGTCGAGGGGCAGATACTTCCTTGGCTGCACAGTTAAAGGAATCCAACTGATATTCACTGTTATCACAGACCGACAGCCCTTTTCACAAATCCAAATGATTTAATAATTACAGTCTCCGGTCCCAGGATCTGTTATCTGTACGTGTTCCAAAAGTCAAAACAGAACTGGGGAAGAAAGCTTTTAAATGTTCTGCTTCTACTGCCTGCAACAACCTACAGAAGGAGATAAAACCGAAGGAGATGGTCTCTGTAAACATATTCAAAGTCATTCTAAATGAATGGGAAAAGCATAAATGTGGATGTAGATGTTTTTCCAACTGACAGAATCGGGCTCTGCTTTGAGATGCTTTTAAGGGACGTTGTTGTATACTTTTAGTGCCTTTTAAATTGTTAATGGTGTTTTATATGTATGTTTTTAGTTTAGTGATTTATATATCATTAGCCTCATTGCATAATTGCCAGTCATACACTATATGGACAAAAGTATTGGGACACGCTGAATTCAGGTGTTTCTTTTCTAACAGGCGTCTGGGATACAAAACAATAACGACAAATGTCATAATATAGTTATATATTGATTATTAATATTGACGTTTATATCTCAAATCCTCATGAACAGGACATCTTACAGCTGTAGACATGATGTGTCCCAATATTTTTGCTCATATAGTTTATACACATCAATATTTCCTTAACCTCCTAAGACCCAGGAAATGTCAGCAAAGTACAAACTTTTTTTTGTTTTTTCTTAAATAAGCGCTTATTTTGGAAACATCATGATGCAACAGTTTTTTCAGATGCAGTTTTTAAACTTTTTATGGAATGTCCTTTGTGGTGGACAGTTTTCTTTTTTTGGTATAAAGTTGTGAAACTCTTGTCCACAAATGTGGACAGAAAACCCATAGCTGGGTCTTAGGAGGTTAAAGTTTAATGAGAGATTTTTCTTCCTACGTGAGAAGTCAAGAAAGTAGATGATTAGTTGTGGTAAAAAAAAATTATTATTTAGTCAGAGCATGCAAAATATTGTATAAATTTATAAGTACAATATTTAAAATCATAGTCATGGATAACAAAAATAAAATAAAAAAAAAATCAATGTCGAGAGAAATTAAGCAAAAACCATCTTGAAGACAGTTTGGGAGGAAAGATAACAATATAAACCAAACTAACCAATGAAATGCAATGATATTTATCCCAATATAAAATTATATTATGATATTAGTCATTATTGTTTTGTATCCCTGACTCGTTAGAAAACAAACACCTGAATTCAACGTGTCCCAATACTTTTGTCCATTTGTGTATGAGTTAGACAATTATGGTATGAGGCTAACTGTACAGTTTTAGAACAGTTTTAGAGTTTTATTATTCGTATAATGTATATTTTTATTGTGGATGTATGGATGAAATCTCTGTAACTTCTGCTGCTGCTGTCTTGGCCGGAACACTCTTGCAAAAAAAGATTTTTAATGTCAATGAATTTTTTTCCTGGTTAAACACAAAATTTTTTTTATTTATCTTGCACCTATCAATCCCATGTGACTGTGCACGTACAAGCCGAAGAGACAGAGTAAGAAAACAAGTGTTGTTTCTGAGCTGTGAGCAGAGGAGAGCTGGTGTCTTTGTTGGTCTGTGTGTGTGTGTGTATAAGGGAGGCGGCTGCAGACAGACAGGCTCTAGGGGATTACAGAACAGGACAGGGCACCATAACTCATTGGGCCGATCGCCGGCCACAGACAGACAGGCTGGGGTGAACACTGATGTCTCACTGATAGGAATCTGCCACCAACAACCGACACAGAGCATTTATTTGTCGGGGAAGTCCGTGGATGCCGGTCTATTCTCATACTCAAACAAACATACACTGAACACACATGGAGCGCACTTACGGTCTAAAAGTCATCAGTTTCATCTCCCATAGCCATTAACACAGCTCCCATTTTCTTTTCTTTGATTAATCATAGTTTATGCTCTATGGCTGGAAGCACTGCAAACTGGCATTCATTTTCATCATCTGATTATCATTACTTCTGTTAATTACAATTTTATTTAATCATAACTTCAAAGTTTAGGACATGGCGCCGTTTCTAGAACAAATTGCACAGAAGTTGCATGGAAGAATTAAGCAGAGTTTCTTTAGTTTGTGTGTAAATGTATGCTTACATACTTGCCACTCCAGACGCCAGGCCATACAGAAGGCCTCCCTCTGCTTTTGGTTCAAAGATGTGGGTGGCAGGAGGAGGACATTTCTCCTGCCTAATGAAGTTATAGAGCAGCGTCTTCACGAGCCGACTGGTTAAAGACAAACTGGAGGAGAAAGAGAAAGAAGCAAGGAGATTTTGAAGAACAATGTTGCAAACAAAGGGCATTTCAATGCAGCTGTTTTTGTTTACATATGGAATTTGCGAATAAATTTGTGAATAATTATGTGTGTCTGTGTGTTTGGACCAATACTGAGAAAGCAACCAGAGAAGTCATATTAGATGGAAAACAACAACAAAAACCACTATGTATAAAAAGCAGAAGAAACAAATGTTATACAAAGGCTTTGACAAACCGCAAATCTGAAACAATATTATATGACTAGCACGTTGACCCATGGGGAGTCACAGGTTCTACATCCTGGACTTCATCACTGTCAATACCAATTGTGGGATGCGAAAAGGGGGGGTGTTTTTAAAATCTACATCCCGACCCTGAGGGGCAACATCCCAGTCCTCCAGCACAGATATTGGTTGTGTATTCAGGCATGCTGTACCGCATTTGTCCAGCAGCCACTGCCAAAGCGTTCACGTGATTCTGGGCATAGCAACGTGATTGTAAAGCTTTTGTATTCCAAAATTACTAAAATCTCCCAAAATATTGGTCCTACCAACTTGCCATTTTCACTAGTCTCTTCCTGGACCAAAAATACATAAGGATGCCAAACTGCAGCACTCAGCTCCTTCTGAATTTTGTGTGATGCCTGAGACACACACACACACACACACACACACACACACTCACACACACACACACACACACACCAAACAGAGTCCACTTCCCTTTTATAAGAAGACAACACTGATCACGCCCAGTGTCTCCTGATGTGCAAGGCTGCTTCCTGTCCCTCCCATTGGCAACTGCTTAGCAATGTGAATTAAATCAATCCCTCCTGACTTTATAAAAGCGAATTTTAATGAAAAAAGATATTTAATGTCGAGATGGGACTATTCCTCAACCGTAGGTACCAAATTGACCAGTTAAAAATGTCTCAATTTCTCAGAACCGCGCAGATACACAGGAAGACAGACAGATGCTCTGAGATCTTCCCGTATTAAGGTTCAAACAAGTGGTTTAATTTGGTTTGGTTTGGTACAAAAAGCTACATTTAGATTTAGAGCTGCACAATATATCATTTGAGCATTGTCATCGCAATGTATGTGTGTGCAAATAGTCACATCACAGGTTCTACAATGTAGGAGGCAAATGAACTCATCATGTTCTCATCTAATTTCAACCTGAGTACACTACGCACAGCAATCCACCAATCACAACTGTTCTTAATCAGTTTGCCAAAGCAGATGGAGTGAGTCGCTGGTAAAAACATTAAAAAATGTGCAAAGTAGAAGAGAAAATCACTGAAAACGAAGACTTGACAAAATGAAAAGCAGCGTCAGTTATCTGGAATTATTTCAGCTACAAGAAGGATGATATTAAAACACGTTTTGTGTCGACAGTGTCTTACATCTGTCGACACAATGAGAGGAAAAACAACTAATTTGTTTGACCATTTACGTCAGCATCACACAGCTATTATATCTTCCTGAGTAGTTCTTCATATTGCAATATATATCACAGGGTTAAAAAAAAAAATCAGTCAGTTTTTACCAATATCATGCAGCCATATTTAGATTAGTGATAAAACACAGCTTAGGTTTATCAGCCCTCAATCAATATCTCCAGTAATATGTCATTGTATGAAACTGGCAAAGTGTTAAACTATGATGATGATGACGATAATGAACTCTTAATACAGGGTGTCCACACAGTCTCTTTACAACTTAAAACCTTTATTACAAAAGCAATTGATGATATGTGTTAATCAGATTTGTTCTATATACTCAGTGGTTATGTCTGTTGATGAAATACAAAATTGGATACATAGACTCAGCGAAACTGCAGGATTAGCATAAGTATGGAAGACATCCAGTGTTACGTCCTTTAATTCTTGCATGGCACAAGAAATTTAGGAAGACCGGGACAGTGTTGGGTAAAGGGAGGAGTGGATGAACAAGAACCCCTTCTGTTTTGATGTGCTTCATGCACCTAGCAGTGCCCATATAGAGGTGTATTAAATTAAATATCTACTTTTCATTTTGTAATAATTTTCACAGATTTGTCTACTCATTTGCTTTTGTATTAAATTTGTTAAATAGTAAAGAGACTTTATGGACACACTATATTTTCATAACACTACTGGATGGAAATACACACTAATTTACATTTACTTTTGGCAATTTTGAGAAAATTCAGTTATAATATATTTGGACAGACATCCACCCACAGACGCATTATGTATAACAAATTAAAGAAGTGTGAGGCAAATATGGAGACACACAAGTCTTATTTCCCCCAAGTCACATGTATTTGGTTGTGTATGATAGCCACTACAAGTATTTTTCAACTTAAGTGAGTGAGATAAGATCACAGTGGAGTCAGTGTTTGTGTTTATTTTTGAAGTGTCATTCACATGAAGGAGTTGTTTAGAACATGCAGAGACTGTCTGGAGGCACAGACACAAATTGTGGTAACGGTATCGGAGCCCGGATGGAGGCACAGTGGGCTGAATCAGATGGTGTCACATTAGATTGGAGACGCTCCAAAATTATTTGGGCCCACGGCTGCCAAACAGATTGTTGGATGCCTCAGTTAGTGGGGCATCTGACGGGCTCACACAGCGGAGAAATGCTTCTGCAGTTAGTGCACTTTTAGGAGTCTGCTTCACTTCTGTCTTTGTATGAATGTGGTTTTGGTGTTAAAGATTCAGTGTGCGAGAGATGTGGACATGTTAGGGCACACGTATCAAACATACAGCCCGTGGGCCAAAACCTTCCTGCCAATGGCTCCAATTCAGCTAGTGGGATGAATTTGTGAAATGCAGAAATTAAACAGAAGATAACAATTGATGATGTTAAAATCATTTTAGTTCAGGTTCCACATACAGACCAATATGATCTAAAGTGGATCAGACCAGTAAAATACTATCATAACCTAGAAATAATGACAACTACAAATTGTTCTCTTTGTTTTAGTGTCAAAAGTAGAATTAAATGAAAACGTTTACATTTACAAACACTCCTTTTACATAAAATGTGAATAAACTGAACAAATATAAATGACCTGAAATGTCTTAAGAGAAGTGTAATTTTAACAATATTCTCCCTGTTACTAAATATTTTGTGTATTTGTAGATTCACTGTGATCTGTAAGTTGTAATGAACATGTGTAAATGATAAACAGACATAATATTGTTAAAACTGCATTTATTTTTCTTAAGACATCTCAGGTTGTTCATGTCATTCAGATTTTTAAGGAAACTTTATAAATGTAAATACTTACATAATGTAATTTTACTTTTTTCGCTGTTATTATTTTACTGGTCCGGCCCACTTCATATACATATTGGGTTGAATGTGGAACTGAACTAAAATAAGTTTGACATCCCTGGGTTATGGGGATATAATGGCAGACGCACATGCATAATTATGTGTCATTAGTGAATAAGCACATGAAAACAAATGCTGTCTTTTTCTTAAATTGGAATGAGCTGTTTATATCCAGCGTGTTGTTTCCATAGAGTCTGCAATGTTGCAGTGCCACGTTTCTATGGTAGCTGAGAATGGATTTATTGGTTTTAATGTTAAAGTGAGTCACATTAAATGTTAAGAAATATTAACATTACTAACAGTACTATGTACGACCAGAGTTAATATACCCTTAAAGGAGTGATTTTCAGACACTTTCCTGTGATCTACATAAACTGTAAATGCTCTGCTTGGGTCTGAATTCTTCATTAATTCAACTCCACAGGTCCATTTTCAACCCTATTTCTGAGTAATGACACCAGAAAGGTCATTTTGAGCACTGGCCCTTTAAATGCACATGAGCCACTTCAGGCCCCGCCCCCTCCAGGTTGTTGGCTGTGCTGCTCTGTCCTGTTCAACCAACAACTGAACATTTTAGGTAATCGGTTCAAAGTTTGGACATATTTTCAGCACGGACTACAACCACTGCTGCTGACAAACAATTATGTCGTACTTGGAGAAATGTTCGTCTGAAGTCTGGACCTTATATGTGCAAATGTGGAGACGGAACTAGTTATAAAACATAACAAATTAAGCAGGAATTAAAACAGGTTGTAGAAATCCACTTGATTTTTGCCAGAATGAATATAAAGATAGCTTTGCAGCACCTGTAGGGTTCAAATTCAAACTGTATGAACTATTAGGGTCCAAATACACAAAAAAAATTAACCAAAGACTAATAAAAGTGGGTTTAGATAAATATGACCCCTTTAAATAAAAAGCCCAGAATAGACAAAAACAATAGCTTTAAGGGTCACTTTGATTGACTTCTTTGGCAGGATTTAGTTAATTTGCTGCCACAGTATGTACAAAAGTTTCATCAAAATAATTCAGCAAAGGCATTGTCTCTGTACCTTGTGCTCAAAATCATCCCAAACTAGTGTAATTTATTCAATGAAAGTCAAACTAGCCAAACCCTATTTCAGAATGACAGTGTATAGTGCCAGATTTATCTACAGTAAATCGCTGAGAAAGTGTGGAGATAAATCTAGATTAGCAAGTCGACCTTTAAAAGTGAGTTGAGTAAATGTCAGCACTTTTAAACTGTATGTTTTTGCATTTGTGGATATCCTCACCATCGTCCCTTCATGACGTGTTGGTATATTATTCCGTCTCTGAGGATGTCTTTGTGGAAGAGCTGGTAGGAGAAGAACACCAGCAGCGAGGTGACTGCTTCAAACAGGATACTATAGGTGATATCCCTGCACGGACAGACGAACACACACCATATGGAAATCATTTATGTGTGAGGTTACTTTTACACATTTTAAGAAAAAAATCCCTAATTAAAAAGCAGATCAGCCACACAGTAGGCAGGCATTCAAGTTGAGATACACCACACTTATGTAATATTTCATTATGAAGTGGGTATTAGGTGCACAAAGTAGAAGCATTACAGAGAGTTTGCAGAATTAAAAAACAGTTGTTTTTTTTACCCCAGGGATTAAGACGTGTTCAGGCTAGGGATCTCCATTGAAATCTTGCTCAATTGTGTCAGGTAGTGATGCAAAGTCAGAAATGCCCATTTCTTCTAAAATGCCCCTCTTCAGATCCATTTATTTTTATAGAATTTCTCTGCAGAATTTCTTTAGTTCTACTCCATAAATGTCATTGCCTGTACTGTATCCAATGGTTCAATAAATCAATCATTAAGGAATATGACATGCTTTTTTTACGAAGTATATAAACAATATTTAGCTTTCATTCTTATAGACCCTATCAAAAGAGAAATTCAGGTTCTCAGGAAAATCGCCGCTTATCAATTAATCGTTAATCGATCAGTAAGGTCAACCAACTAATGATTAATGGATTAATCAATAATTTGCATCCCTAGTTCAGACATGTTTTTTTTTCTAATTGTCTGTTTTTTGTTGTTTTTTTTTTTACTTTATTTTTATTATTTGAATTCTGTACAACACAAGCACAAGTGACATTTGGGATACACCGACCATAAAAAACCTTTGTGACTAACAATTGGTTTTAGTAATGTGACGTTGAAATGAAAATTGTCCATTTCTCCCATTTATCATGACACTGCTCTTCTTTAATCCTCAATCTATGGGTCAGAATCTCCATCTAAAATACTCCATTCATAATTTGTAGCCAGTCGTTAGTTGTAGGTGGTTCTAATCTGCCCCATTTTTTGGTAATAGCCTCTTTACAGGCTGGTAATAGTATTTTAAACAAATATCTATCATTTTTGATTACATTATTACCAATAATACATCCAAAATACATCACCAAACATCTTTTAGGGATTGCATAACCCAATATCTTAACAACTGTTGAATATACATTATCCCAAAATGATGCATGTTTAGGACACAACCAAAAGACATGTGGATGATTTACATAGACATCTCCACATTCCCTCCAACAAGGTTAAACTCTGGACACATATTTAACTGTAATTTTAGGAGTTATGAAAAATCAAATTATATTTTTCCAGCAATGTTCCCTCCATGTTCTTGAAGAAATGGTTGACTGTTGAGTTCTCCAGCTATTGACCCATTCCTCCTCTCAGACAGCTTTTCCAAGTCCTTTTTCCCATTTATGTTTCACATCCAAAGTGTTACAACCTCCCTTCCCCATTAAAAGTTTGTAAAAAGAAGGTATCACTTAGTATTTTTTAGAATGATCTAATTGTCTCTTTATCTGCAAGTGAAACATCAGTGTGTTACCTTTTCACAAATGCGCCACCAACGAGTGAAATTACCAGGAGCAAAGCCCTCCATATGTTGTAAATAGGAATTGAACACCTTAGCCTGCTCTTTAAAACATATTCCATTTACACTTTGACCAGTCAGATAATACTTGTATGTATATGTCATGTAAAGTTAAGCCAAAAACTGTGTCTGTGTTAGTAGAGAAATATACAAGACATTCATGGAGAACTATAACAAAAGAAAGGTAGCATTTCCATCCAAACCAAGAGCACGTAGACAGGAAATGGGCCAACAGCCACAAAGTGGTGGAGGGAAGAAAAACAGGGAGAGTTTTGGACCTTGGAACAATGAATAAAGTTGGAATGTTGAATGTATTTATGAATGCAAGCCAGGATTTGGCATCCGGAGACAACAGAAAAGACGAAGGAAGGCAGAGGAGAAAAAGAATACACTGGCAGACACAGAGACACAGAGAGAAGTATGTGAGGAACGACGCTGATATTGCATCAAGGAAATGGTATTGGTCACGTTTCTGCAATCTGTGACAGAATGACTTGAATGCAGGGAATAGTTCCAACTGAAATAAACACAGTAAAATATTCAGTCACGTACAGCTTCTGCTTTTCCAACTCAACTCTGAAACCGTTTCTCCTTTCATTTCCAAATTATCACATTTTCAAGGGTTTTATCTCTTCCTTTTATCATTATAATATTACTTCAGTAAGTCAGATGAGGAGAAAGCACCTGCACGTCAAACATATATAACATCCCAAACAATTAAACAAGCAAGAAACTGTAATGTCACTATCATTTGGGGTTAAGAGCCCATTCATGCACACATTACATACGTAAATATGTATGTCTATTTCAAACGGTGTCAAGCGTCACTGCCTTTATACTTAGATGTGTCCATTGCATTGGAATGAACGTTTGTCAATCAATCCACCAGAGGGCGCCGCTCTGAATTAACATACTGGCTACATACCATGAAGAAGAGTAACATTTTTTGAGGAAAAAAAAGAAAATGAATAATAACAAACATGGTGATGACAGAGGAAGATTTACTAATGTGAATTGTGGCTACCCGATCTGCGTGCCTACCTGATTTGCTTCATGCATGCGCAATATGGTTGGCCATCATGGCCACAAAACTACGGCAACTCCATTTGGCCAAAACCAATTAGCGGACCTTACCCGATTTGCATCTTTTTTAAAAAAACAAAACCTTTATTCACAACATTTAAATTTACTTAGACTAACTTTATTGATCCCAAACTTGGGAAATTCTTTTGTAATAGCATGACATACAAACATCAACACTTAGAAAGAAGTCTTACATAGAGCTAGGAATACTAAAGTAATTGAATAATAAAAGTAAGAGGATAATAAGAGGATATAATATGATATGGGTTGTAGGGGAGTATGTACAAAATACAGAATATAGAATGTGCTGTTCAGTGTGTATAATGTAGAAATGTATACATTTATGGAGAAAGATGTTTACCTTTATACAGAGAATGAACAAATATAGTCTGCCTATACAGCCTACAGATGCACAGATAAACAGAGAAGTGTACAGATACACTAACCAAGTTAGCCACCAGAGTAAAAAGTATAACTGACAATAACCAGAATAAATAAGGGGTTTGGAGAGACAGTGTGCAGTGAGGTGTTGTTAATAAAGTTTTGGATTTTTTAAAAGACGCAAATCGGGTAAGGTCCACAAATCAGTTACGTCCAAACGAAGTTGCCGTAGTTTTGTGGCCATGATGGCCGACTGTCAGTGGCAGCTGCTTGTCTTTCAGAGAGGGGAAGCTCATTGTCGGCTTCCATAAAAACAGAAAAAGTCAAGTTATTTAAACATTAATTCGGCCTGCCATTCCTTTTTAAGAAAATGGTCAGTGACCTTATTGTACCAAATAAACAAGAAAATGTAGAAATTATGTTAAACTGAAACAAGGAAGTACAATGAGTGTGTTTTATTTACTGTGCAAGAAATGAACAAGTAATTTCGTAGTGGTTTCTCTCTCAATTTCACTGCAGAATGTGCGACGGTATTAAACTGTGTCAGTGAAGGAGTAGATCTCAAAATAGCTGTCAGTCAAACGGGATTCAGCCTTTCGACTGATCCTCCAATCAGTACGTGGAAGCCCAGCGTCCAGCCCAGCCAAGCTCCACCCACAGCTCCATTCACCCCCAGAGATGCCGAGCATCCGGGGGCGGGACAACATCGTGGCATTTATCCAATTACCGTCCAGTTTTGAGGCAATGAAAAAAACTGTTCCACTCAGTCCCACTGAAGTGCATGGACGATGAGCGTCTATGGGCAAATGCACTGAGCAGAGATTGAATGAGAAAACAGCGCAACGAGAATGTAGGAGAAGTGAACAACATCGAGTCCGCTGATTTGTGATAAAGCTGATTCTGAACAAACTCGTCTGTGAGATGAACGTGTTCTAACACATTTGTAGTCAATGAAATGTCAACACAACCATACATATTCAACCATTTAATTTTCGTAATTTTAGGGGAAGCCAAGCTTCCCTTGCAGACCGTACTGCACATGCGTGAATCAAATTGGGTAGGTACGTAGATTGGGTAGCCACATGGTTACTAATGTTGATATTGAGAAGGGTAGTTGTCATAAATATGTCAGTAGTTCTTCACTAACTCACACAGTCGCTCTTTGAAAAGTTCCACCATTTCTGGAAATTATTCTCTTCAAATCTCAATACTGCCCCCTATGGTTCCCGGTGGTACTGCTCTGTATGTTTTGTTGGGGTTCGCGTCCGCAAACTCCCAGAAGATGGACAGAAATACAGATGTAATGAATGCAGAGGACAGAACGCTCCATCTGTATACATATGTATCTTTAACGTAGAGCATGAATGGGCCTTAACACAACAGTTTAACCTGCAATATTAGTGCAGATCATGAAAAATCTGTGACACTGACAAAAAAAAAAAAAAAAAAGGTAGGTCAGAACAGTTTGTTTTTCACAGTGTCATTCTTGGATCAGGTCTCTGTGTGCGACCTTTGTTAGTGCACACAACACTCAGCGGGTGTTTTACTCAACCTTTCATACACACACCTGCATATACATACACATACACACAGCAGAGGCAATACTCACAGCAGGGGCACTTCAACAATCAGGTGAACGAGGTTGGACAACAGTTCCTCAAGGAGGTCCTCGCTGCCTGTTTCTACACAAGGGGTTATGGGAATTATTATACAAGTCATATATAGAAGCTCCCTGTTGAATACAGTCATTCTCCTCCTCCTTATTGTCTTTGCTCATTCTTATTTAATGCTCTTTGTTCAAAGGAAATTGGCTGATTGGAATCCTCTCATTATTACCATTTTTCTCATTCATTTATTTATTTTTTAATGGGGTAGAAATCTGCGTGTGAACAGGATGTGTTCATTTGTGAATCTCAAAGGTAAAACAAGCACCGTAACTGAAATTAATATGATAAAAAAAAAAAAAAAAATTACATCAAGACACATCTCACTTAGATTTGTAATTATGTACGAGCACTGATAAATTAAGAAGATACAGGCATCAGCTCCATCTATGGGCGTTTTTTTGTTGTATGAAGATTATAATGCGGTCTTTATTTGTGCATCAGGAACTTGGCGAGGTAATTATTAAACCGAAAATGCCGTAGAGTCTGTAAATGCAGTCTGTGTTTTATTAACCGAGTTTCTCTAAGACATTTGATCCAGGTCAGCGGCCAGGGGTATTCATGTTCAATTAAAAAGTCAATTTCTCTTTAGGTACGAGGGGAGCTGTTACACATTACACTCAAGCAACGGCCTCTGTAATAACTGCACCACCTTACGAGTCTGATGGAAAATTATTTCTATTCAAGCGTTCTCATGAGATGTTGTGCAGTTTGTGTAAAAAATCTACAACAGTGGGACGGTATATCAAAGCTGCTAGACATATAATATAAAATCAGTTGTATGTGAGGTTATTTAGCGTTAATGCAAATGGAAATGAAAGTTATTCAGGTGATCAACAGTGGATTTTTAAAGGGCCAATATAATAATGACAGTTTAGGGGAGATAAACAATGAATTGGCTGATAACCTTTAACAGAAATGTACTTTAACTATATAAGGAACTAAATATTTGTAGAACTGAATATCTATTTCAAAGTAATACACACTAAAATAAATAAATCTGGGTAATCAAACATCAATTTCTAGGAAATCTAGCTGATTCAACATATGAGTCTTATCTTTGAACTGTTATTTTTCCTTGATGTGAATAATTCTGGCTGAGATTTCTAATATCATCTACTACAGTATCAGCACCAAGTTCTGCAGGACATTAAGGGTGTGACCAACAATTATTTGCTTAACAATTTTTTTTTTTTTTTGGTTTAGTACAGTGCTTATTATTTGTCTCCTTCCTGATTTCTTACAATTTCGCATATCTGTCACATATGAATGTTTCAGATAATTGAAGAAATTATAATATAAAGACCTGAGTAAATACAAACACCGTTTTCAAAAGATGATTTCATTTACTAAGGGAAAAAAGATACGTAAACCTACCTAGTCCTATGTGAAAAGGTAATTGCCTCCATTGTTACATCGCAAATTACCTGTGATGAACCACATTTTTTTTTAACCATTTCCATTTTGCAAGCCATTATAATATGACTCATTATAAGTAAAGATACATTTTTAATACTTCAAAAATTTAAAAAAAAAAAAAAAAAAATCAAAAGTCCAAATTTCACAAAACTGTGGACACACTTTGTAGTGTAGCTACATATAAAATTTGAAGTTAATCTGACCAGTAGTTGAAGACGACGTCTTCACAATAGCTCCTATTACCTGGTGAGCTAAAAACTGCCTTTTTTTTATTTACTCAGGTCACCTTTGTCTAATATTATGGTTTATTTGATCTGAACAATTTGACAATGACAAACACGAAAAAGTGTAAAAAAAAAAAAATCAAGAAGTGGGCAAAAAGTTTTTCACAGCACTGTATACTGATGATTTAGTAATTAGTAGATTAATCCTTTATATAGCTTATTGTTAAATAATCACCATAGCTTCAATTTTTCTTCTATTTAAGCACTTCTCATTAAAACAAGCATCTGTTTAGGAATTCTTTAAATTAATACATTTCAGTTAGTTTCTTTTGTAGTGGAAGGAAAATATTCTGTTGTATTGGCGTGGGATCACAACTTATAACTGAAAAATGAGTGTGATGAGTTTTGGATTAGATAACTTAAAATGCATATGAGTTTAGTTTAATACATATTTTGACTATTTTCTATTCACTTGTTTTGCATTAACAAATATTGTTGCACGACTGCAGGATTATTGTATCTCAGTATTGCTCTCTCTATTAAATCATCTCTCTATATGAATTATTTTTATTTATATAATTGGTAAATTGAGTTTATCTGCAACTGAAAATCAGTGAAATGAAAAGAGGAAAAATTGATCAATTTTCGATAATGTGCATATCTGATGAAATGACAAAGCTGCATCCTTATTTGACCATGTTGTTGTACTTTGAAGAACGGAACCACGGATCTGGATGCACTGGCAGAGTTTATGCTATGTGAATGAATTTTTTTATACAGATGAAATTATAGAAATGTGCATTTTTTTTTACTGCTTTTTGAATGTTTTAGCTTTTATTAATGTCTGTTTTTTTTATGATAACATCAGCCTGCCCAGGGATTACAGGTGGAAATTAGCACGAGTGCTACAACCTGGTATACTACATCTCTTCTTTTTAAGGTTATTGTATATTGTGCATTGTCCCTGTCAAAATAAATAAATAAATGAAATGAAACCTGTCCAACTCAGCAACAAATTCCACAAATTCAACAGAACTAATGTTCAATAAGGAGGTTTAAAATCAAATATTTTGGCTACAACACTGGATAAGATGAATACATGTCGATACAAATGTCACAATCTAAATGTAGCCGCTAAATCAAAGGAAAACCTTAAAAGACATTATTTTCTTCCAGCCTCTATTAATGAAGCCTTTCCTCATCATACTTAAAAATATACAACACACAAGCCTAATTAAAAACAAATGTAAAACTAATAATGTGACAAAACTGAAATACTGAGTAAAAACTTATAAAATGTCAGAACTATAGTATCTCTAATAACTGGTGTACACAAAAACTATCTTGTTAAATGCTAGTGTTAATCTGGATTTGGCCCCATTAAAATCATCCTGGGACACATCATCCTGCTCCAAATGTCTGTCTGTGCTGGGTCTCACCTCCGCAGAAGCCTGGCGCCCTCTCCTGGTAGGAGAACTGGAGCTGCAGCTCCTCTTCACTCATCTCCCTGATGAACACCTTGAGCAGGCAGCGAATCATGAACAGTGCATTGTGGGCCTGCCAAATAAACAGTTGACTGTGGAAGACAGCAAAAGGAAAAACTGTCACATTCAAGGTCAGACGAAAAACTACTGCTTAAGAAAATTCAGTAAAGCTGGCTGTCTTTATTTAGTAATGAGAGACAGACTAAACAGATATACAGGGTGTCTACAGTCTCTTAACAGTTTAAAAAATGTATTACAAAAGCAAACAATGAGATCTGTTTATCAGATTTGTTTTATGTAATCAGTAGTTTTCAAAGTTTTTAATCACACTGCATTTGTGTATTTCAGATAGTTAATACTAATTAGTGCAAATGTTGACCTTTGACCTTTAGACTGAATATGTGTCACCCCAACTGGATGACCTTCAACCAACTATCATTTTCCAGTAGATGGTGCATCACCACATTGGGTTCTGCATGTTGGTGGGTTCTAAATCTAACATTTCCAGTGCATTGGAAGGGATGGTCCCATGCTCTGGACAAGTTGTTCACCAGATATCACTGCCCTGGATTTGTTTATATCAGGTTATGTTAAAGATATTGTGTGTTCCTAAATATCTCTGTAAACAAATGTAACAAAATATGGGGGCCTCTTTTACATTGCGACAGTGGTTCCCAACCTTTTTTGGTTCATGACCACATTTTAACATCACACATTTCTGGCGACCCCAGACATTCAAAAACGAAGACATTTTTTTGCTAAAATGAATTTGTTTTTGATCATGTAATAGTTTGCTATACTATGTTGCAAATAAACATTATTTTAGACTACATTTAGTCTATATAATGTATATTATTATGGATGGAAGCAGAAAAGCCAGGTGTAGATTACTGCACAAAGGGAGAATTTTATTTTCCTTGGTCAGGATATGTACAGTCAGTCCAGCTTGGATTTACAAGGCTGACAATTAATACTGAGCAAACAAGAACTCGAACTATGAATTATGAAAGAGTTGCAGCATCTGAAACTGATCACAATGAACATTTGACAGATAAACAGTACCACACTGCTTCAGTTTCAGCTTCACAGTTTGTCATGTCTTTTATGGATTTGGGATTGTCTCTCTCAACTCACCATAGATTTTTTATTTATTGGTAAGTTTAATGTTTTTTTTTTTTAATCAATTACTAGAAATTTCAGGTGACCCCATTTGAATTCCACGTGACCCCATGTGGGGTTACGACCCAAGGTTGAAAAATACTGCACTACGTGAATATGTTACCTAGCCTGGAACTGTAAATACATTTTAGTTGTTTATATTGTTACTGACCTGTTTTCTTTCTTTCTTTCTTTCTTTCTTTCTTTCTGTCTTTCTTTCTTTCTTTCTTTCTTTCTTTCTTTCTTTCTTTCTTTCTTTCTTTCTTTCTTTCTTTCTTTCTTTCCTTAAATGTACCAGGATGCACTGCCTTGACTGTCTTGTTATGTGTGTTTTGTTTGTATGTGTCATTTCTGGTGTCAATCTTTGTATTATGAACACATTACTTGAAATTATAAATGTTATGTTTGTTAAATGTTGAAAAGTTCTATAAATAAAGTTTAAAAGGATACTGTGTATCAAACAAACATACGAGACATCAGCGACCTGAGGTAAAAGATCACTGATGTCACTAACACCATTGATGAGTCTATGATACAGACAACATGGAAACAAATCCAGTACCATCTGGATGTGCTTCATACTACTACTTTTCTGTTCAGCTGTTCCCTTCAAGGGTCACCACAGCCCATCATCTTCCTCCATTTAACCCTATTCTCTACGTCCTCTTCTCTCACACCAACTACCGTCATGTCCTCTTTCACTACATACATAAATCTGGTCTTGAGTCTTGGGTCTTCCTCTAGACCTCCTTCCTGGCAGTTCCAGCCTCAGCATCCTCCTACCCGTACATTCACTATCCCTCTTCTGTACATGTCCAAACCATCTCAGCTGCAACTAATGGTATCAATATAGAGATGGATTAAATGAAACAAGAAAAACTTCAATGTCTACTTTTCATTTTGTAATAGTTTCCACAGATTTGTTTATTCATTTGCTTTTTTAGTAAATTGGTTAAATTATAAAGAGACTTTATGGACATTATGTATTTTTTGCTGTAATACATTACATTTTGTGTAAATAGTTCCAAGAACTGTACACTATGCATCACGCTGAGCTACCTGAACGTTTCGCCTCCTGAAATGTCCTTGAAAAAGAGCAAAGAAACTGGACCCTGCTCCAGCCCAGCCATGGACATTTATAGCTGACCCAGAGCTCTATCCTCCAGGGGGAAAGAGCAACAACTGTACTTCTTCACTATGTTGACTGACTAAGCACAAACATTACATCTAAGTCAAGGTTACAGACTTTACTCAAGGACACTTTCATCATCCTCTAAATTTGAAGAATGCTGGGACATCTCATTTTCATTCCACTTGTCTGATCAGCAGACTGCTCCTCATACTTCTACAGAACTTCTACTTCAAACATTATTAACAGATTAGGAACAGGGGTCGAAATGCAAAAAGTCTTTGATGAATAGGCACACACACACATACATGCATGCACACACAAAGTGTAGAATCATACGTCAATCTGGTAAAAGTTGTGTAACTCTTGATTTCCACTGGGAGCAGCTGCATCATGTCACAGCTCTGACGTGGTTCAGCTTTGTCCTGATTAAAATGTGTCTACTTGATTATCGACCTTCAACCTTAAATAAAATAGGCCATGCAGTAAAATGGTTTCTTTTTGTGCGTTTTAATTGCTTTTACTGTCCTGCTGTAACTTCCATATACAGTCAAGTAGAGTTCTGAATGACTTAAATTAAATATCTGTGTTTAGTTTAGTGTGTTTAAAATATGACGGTGTGTTTATTAGTAATGTTGATATTATGATTTTACTCTATCGGGAGAAAATTACACATGTAACCTATATTTTATGGAGAAAATAGGAGTGAACATTATTACAATGATGAATAAACTAGTCTTATCAGCCACCAGAATTTGTTTTTCATTCTTTCCTTTTCTTTTTTGTGAATGCAGCTGTGTGTTAAAGGTGGCTTGGTCTATGTTCCTGTCACGTGTCAAAATGTCTTTGGTCAAAACATTGAACCCAAGCTGCCATATGTGTGTGAAAGGAAAACACTGGAAAGTGCTTGGGTACCACAAGAAAAAGAAATAGAAAAAAATTGTCAGACCACATGTTTGCTTCAGGATGAAGAGGCAGCCTATATCAAACACAGAAGAGGACGCTTGGGAAGGTCTTTGTTATTGGAAGGAACATGTTGAAATGTTTGATGTCTGAAATGTTGAAGCCATCCTGATTCCAAGATACTTTTCTTTCCTTTGTGATTTAAGTACGAATTGAGGACTGTGGGAAATAGTCTTTTTTTAAAGACATAAACCTCAAGCGCGCTTAAATGTCAGTATAATAAGTACAGATAGTGACTGGGGCTACCTGGACTACTAATTCTTAATTACCTCCACAAGGAGGTATTGTACGGGCTCGAAGCACCTCATTGGAAACCCGCTGGGGCCACCTGATGTTTTCGATGGTTCTGAGAGCCCTGCTATCAAAGCCATCTATTCTGGTAGCCAGAGTCTTGTTTAAGGGCCATGTTTCCGAGCCATAGAGCAGCGTACATGCCAGCCTAAAGCATCCAGCCTGGCCGCGCAACGTCGCACCCACTGGTTCGGTCATGTCCTCCGCCTCCCTCCTGACCATCCAACAAGAGCCATCCTTCAGTTTGACCCAAAGGCCGCGGACTGGAAACGACCACGAGGCAAGCTCCGCACCCGATGGGGCTCGACGTCATTGCGGGCGACCTCCAACAACATGGAGTTACCATGAAGGATGCAGAGCAGCTGGCACAAGACCGCCAGCAATGGAAAACACCAGTTCACCTGGTCGGCTCAACGCACTGGGACGGGACATCCGCCCCATCGCAGGAGTCCTAGTAGTAGGAGGTATTGTGATCACTTTGCTTTGTGTGTTTGTTTGTTTGTTTGTCAGCAACTTTACGGGAAAACTATTCCAACCATCTTTACCAAATTGTACCCACAGATAGGCCTAGGCCCTGGGACCAACCCATTAAATTTTGGGCCAAGTAGGCCAAAGATCAAGGTCACACCAAGGTCACAAAATCTACAATTTTCCTATCTCTCATCATTGAGCAATTTTCGAAAATGCATAAAAAATTCAAAATGACTCCGATTAGCCTCCAATTTGATCCACCCGTAGCTTGTAACAATATCTTGTATCTGGCACAAAATTGTCCACATCCACTGTGGAATGTGGACTCTGTGGACATTTCAATTTAACATTGAAAATCCCATTTACGACACATTTTTCATTAGAACTCAACAAATATTGATTGGAATTTAATATAATTTGACATACACATGACTGGTACCAAGCTTCAACTTTTTCTGCTGTATGGAACAACCTTGAAACTGTTTAATTTAAAAGAAATAGTCGATCCACACATGCACACCGTTTGGGGTGCTTGGCAGAGGTTTGCGTTCTCTGAACACTTGTTACAATTTATGATTAAAGGAGGGGTGCGAGATGTTTTCCTGGAGCATCTTTACCTATATTGCTTAAAATCCCCTTCACACCCCGATTACAACCAAATAATTAAATGCTCTAACACAAAATAAAAAAATTTAGTCACCTGTGGAATGGACAGGACTGAAAAAACACCATCTGATCATTTTCACCAGTCCATTGAAATGATTGTACGATGATACAGTATGTCTATCAAACTCAACTGCCATTTGTCCCTCCCCCCTCTGCGCACACCCCTCTTTGTGCATGAATCGTGCGTTCTCAGAGGCTTAGAGCACTTGTACAGGAAACAAAGCCAGAGCCATTGCTTGGCTATATTAGTTATATTAGGATGGACAGTTCACCGGCAAACTGTTTTGTCACCAACATAAATCACTAGGAAATGTAACGTTGGTCAGATAGGTATGAACTGGGGCTGTTCTGTAAGAGTGGAGGTGTTGGAGGAGACTGAATGAGGTATGCATGGATTGGGGCCGGGCGAAATGTTGCTGTGCAGCGTTCGTGAACCCTCGGGAACAAGCATTGCATGTGCTAGTACTCTGGAGGCGTGGCTTCAGGGGGATGTCTGAAGAAAGGGGTTTGGACTTTTGAATTGAGTATTTTCAAAATGTAGCTTGCTCGAACCGTTTTTGTAAGATCTCCTACCCCACCTTTAATAGTGTACATGTAAAAAGAAAGCACTGTATGGAAAATGTGTTTAATCGCGTATGTTGAGTCGGGCTGTAAGTCTTACATTAACAGACCCAGATTTGACAGAAATACATAATTGAGGGGAAAGGGTCAGGTCCATGACTGAGCTTTGCAGTTGCCTGTGTAGGACACAAGGTCATATTTCCCCCAAAGCAACCAACAACAGTTTTCTCTTAAGAACACACTTCTTGGACACTGCACGTAATGAAAGATGGATATTCACATCTGTAAGAAGGAAAAAATTGCCTCAGGTTGTGAGAAAACAAATTATGAAAATAATTCGAACCAGGCAACGCAAGCCACAGCCTTTCACAACCACTAAACAACAGGCCAACGGTGTTTGATCAAACACAAAAATCGACAATTTGTACAAAATGCACATGCCAATTTTGCTACACCCACATGTATGTGTGTTTGTTTATAAGATAAAGTAGTTGAAATGTGAGTAAAATACATGGGAGTGGATGCAGATGAATACAGCATGAAGAAGAGTTCCCATCCCAAGCATTTGGTGACATGGGCAGGGTCAGCCTCTGGAAATGGAGCTCGGCAGTCAGCATACAATAATGCCACATGTGTTGACGGTTATACCTCAGTAATTTTCTCATGGGAAAGTGTAAACACTTCAGCATTCACTCCATTAAAAAGTTAAGGATTCCCTGACTGCCTGTGCTTGGACAATAAGTGGTCTGCATTCACACCCCCTCACACAGTCCACCCTGACATGCACTGGGTCTGTTCATCTGACACTCATATCTGACTTTTCTCTTCCTCCTCTCTGGTTCCCATACTCACTCTTGGCATTCTGTGGAGATTTTCAACTCTTTGGTTCGTCCCAGGAAAATTCTCACAAGAGCACCAAAGTTTCCCGTCCTGGGATTGTTTTCAACTGGGAATCAAACAATGAAAGGACAGAACTTATCAGCATTATGTAAACTGAAGACGTGTACATATTAAGTCATTTTATTATTTTTTGGCATACTTTATGGTACTTTTTATTCCATCTAATTTACTGTTTATATATTTTATTTTATCTTTCTCATGCTACAAACACCGAGACCTGGGTAACTATACAGGGTGGGGAAGCAAAATTTACAATATTTTGAGGCAGGGATTGAAAGACAGTGTATGACCAATTAGTTTATTGAAAGTCATGAGAATTTATTTGCCACAAGAAAATTGACATAATAGAAAATGTTTTTATTCTATGTGTCCTCCTTCTTTCTCAATAACTGCCTTCACACGCTTCCTGAAACTTGCGCAAGTGTTCCCCAAATATTCGGGTGACAACTTCTCCCATTCTTCTTTAATAGTATCTTCCAGACTTTCTCCTAATAGTTTTGCTCATAGTCATTCTCTTCTTTCCATTATAAACAGTCTTTATGGACACTACGACTATTTTTGAAATCTCCTTTGGTGTGACGAGTGCATTCAGCAAATCACACACTCTGACGTTTGCTTTCCTGATTACTCATATGGGCAAAAGTTTCTGAAAAGGTATGGATAATAGTGTTAGGTATGATTATGACATCAATATATGTTTGGTTTCCAAACAATTGACGTAGTGCCTACTGAGAAAAAACAACTAAATGTTCATTGTAAATTTTGCTTCCCCACCCTGTATTTCATTCCTGATTGAATGACAATAAAGCTGAGTCTGAGTCTTCAATTCCTGATACCCTCCATTCAAAGCATTTAATACTTTTAATACTTTCTGATACAAACACAATAATCTCTACCTAGATTTTCAGAAACATTCTCAATGTGACTACCAATAAAGCACCAATCACCAAATTCTAAAACACCCATGAAATATTGATATGACAGTAAACATACTGAGGGTCTTGGCCAGGGGGATGACAGCCTCCTCCAGCAATTTGGAGTCACCACTGTTTACAAAAAAGACAAATGGAGAACAATGATGTGAACAGAGAAAAACTGGCAGGACAAACTTGATTAGAAAGGATTATTGTTGCATTATCTGCCTTCTGATTTCATGCAAGAAAACTGCAGCAGAATTACCTCCACAATGGAGGTTATATTTGTACTGTTTGTCTGTTTGGATTCTAGTGTCCACAGTTCTCATCCTAATTTAATATGTCTGACCTGTTGATGACTGTAGGCACATTTCCATAAATGCATTTAATGAAAATGATAATAGGATGTTCATCAAAATGGCAAAAAAATAAATAAATAAAAAAATCTCACAAATTACACACAAAAAAACTTGCTCTCTTGGTTGAGGGGACTTTTGTCTTTTTTCTTTTGTTTTCAAAAAAGATTAAATGCTCATTGATGAGATGGAAATGGCTTTTTCAATTACATTTTCATTTAGGAAACACTTAACCCATGGGATTAATCAGATGTTTGCTGCATCTTCCCAAATATTCTGATAAAATGTTCTGTTGGCTTATTATCAAATTATGACATTATAATATTTATTATGACATTATACTGAACTATTCCTCTCATCTGTCAAAAAAGACATTAAAGCCATTTCAGATGGGAAAACAATATGACATAGCCTAGATGAGTCACTCAAATGTGCATGATTAATATGTTTATTTTGGTGACTTTTCATAAGTTTACTCCATATCTTCTTGACATTTTTAGGAAAACACAGCTGTTGATGATCAAAGTTCTGGCAATGCAGATTTTAGTGGTGAATCTACTATTCCCGTTTCACAGGTCAGACATGTCCCATCCTGTCATGCTTGCAGTTTGTGATAGTCAGATTCATTCGATTCATCCTTTACACATAGAATTCTCATTAGAAATTTACATCAGTCAAAATTTTTTTGGCTCATACAAGGCAGAACTAACACTTTGTCAATATATCAATTATACTTGTCAAGCTAATGGGGAATGACTTGATTCTTTTTCTGCTGTGATATGCAAGGTTAAAAAAGCAACAGACTATTCATACTTTCAAAGTATTCATTGTTTAAGTTTCTAATTATTTAATCCTTGGTAAGGCGATACAGGTGTACTGATATGTTTACATACCCTGGCAACATTAGTAAAACGTGTATCATTCTTTAATAAAAAGATGAGTGATCAAGAGAAACAAATGTATGTTATTTTGAAGGGGATTCATATAAAACTACAAAGCAACTAAAAAAAAAAAAGTACAACTATTAAACAAAACATAACAGAAAAAAATGTACAATATTTCACAAATTTGGCCAGGGTATGCAAACTTATGAGCACACATATAAGGCCAAAAAAAAACAATTTTTATGAATGATATAAGTATGTATGCATGTATGTATGACGTAAGTATGTATGCATGTATGTATGATGTAAGTATGTATGCATATATGTATGCTGGTCTACCTGCTGGTGGGACTGATGAAGGTGAAGGAGATGAGCTGGTTCCAGAAGGGGTCATTCTCTGATATGGACTCTGTGCCCACCAGGGCCTTGAGGCTTGGGTTATCCGACAGGTCGCTGACCTGGCTGGTGTTGGCTCCCATCTCTGCTGGCTCTTCTCAGCCACACTCACTGCTCCTCACTGCTTTAGCACAAAGCATATGCCAAGTCCTGAAGCAACAGAATCAATAATGAGAATGGAATTCAGCTTGAATGTACCACAGAATCTACTGATGACAGGAATGTCATGCTGTCACAGACTTAAACACAGCTGGGAGTTTTGTTTAATCACTCAGGAATTCATCAGTTTCTAGTAGACATAAATATATTAGTAGCACAGATATATTAGCTAAATATCACTAGTGGCAAATAAGATGTCATTTCAACAATAAGAGTGACCATGTATTATAATAAAGAATGCATCAAAAATTAGAGCATTTAAAGATGTATAACGAAGGGCAATGAAGGGCTGAAAGACTTAAAAACACTACAGGAGCTGCACAATTAATTAAATTACAATCCTGAGTCTGACCACAAAATGAACTGTACAATTATATGATCACAAAAGGTTGCAATTTAGCATTTAAGGTGATGTAATTGCAGAATCATATTGGGAAAAAAATCATATTGAGCTCATTTGTTTTCAGTGACACTGAGAAGACAGAGATTCTGCGTAACATGCAAAATAAAAGTTTTTGCATTTTTAGGATACTTTAAAAGTATGTGTTTCTATTGTTGTGAGATATGAGATATGAAATGAGATATTTCAAAATAAACAATCCAAGGATTTTCCTTGACCAAGCTAAACAAGTAGACTTGTATGGAAATCACAAATTACAATACTGGTCACAGCAGTCACAGTATGATTGAATTTGAAAGCCTGAAACAGAACAGTTATCTTTTTCCATTATGATTTCACTCTATGCATTCTATGACATGTACTTTATGCATATCATCGAACGTCGTTAGTCCCTCACACAAAAGGGAAGAATAAACCACAACACAAACAATAGGAAAAACCCAAAAAATAACATCAACATGAAATATCTCTTAAACTGTTATTTTAATTATTGGTATTATTATTGTCTCATAATTCCATAGGTGCATCAACAATGTTTAGCTTTGAGAGCATGTACAAGTCCCTCAAAAGCCCTGATGAAGTCAAAGACAAAGAAATCATGGTAAATGGAACCAAAGCTGTGTGTAATATCATCTTCCCTCATTTCTGGTCTGTCTTTCCAGTCTACATCTAATGTATAAAACTTATTTCCAATGGTGCATTGAGAACATATCACTTCTGTCCACGTCAGTTTAGAAGAAACCCTATACATCTTATTTTATGTTATTACATACAGGTTGTCTGCCACCTGTAGTTACATAGAATATGCAATATCACAAAAGCAATGACAATGCAATGGGCTGTAAAATGAACTGTTGATAAACCTGAAAACTGGTCACCTGGCCACAGTTTAGAAAGGCCCCGACAAACATTCATGTACAGTCGCAGAAAAAATTATTAGACCATCAAAAGTCATCAAAAACAATGGTTATGCAATCAAGTACTAACTTCTTTGTGTATTGTGTGACTAATTTAGACAGAAAAGAAAACACGGAATGCCTAAAAGCACTGTTTCTGTCAGTACAATGCCATAGATATTGATGTAAGAACTGAAGTGATTTTGGTTATTATCTTTAAGACCATGGAAAATGGCTAGATATCAGCTCTTAAATTAAACTACTATGAGCTATTTTTGTTGTTATCATTATATTTGTCCAAACAAATGGACCTTTAGTTGTACCAGGCATTAAAATGAACCAGAAATTGAAGAAAACAAGGGTGGACTAATCATTTTTTCCATGACTGTATAAAGACACAAGAGGTGGGCACCAGAGTATAATGTTTATTAAATGTCAATTACTCATCACATACAATAGATTCTTATCACTCTATCATAGAGTTACACCTCTTTGGAAAACCTGTATCATAAGTTGCAGAAATCTTGTTCACATCTCTTTTCATACATTACAAATCACATCCAAATTAGCAATTTGTAGGCAGGTAAGACCCGTCCTCACCCATCCTCACTTGTCAGTTTACATTTCTTTTGGGATGACACAAACACAGGACCAGGACATGAGTTTAGTTTTAACCAGCTGACACACCTTTGTCATACATCTGAGGTGTGACCCACAGAGACAACATTTGCTTAAGGGAAATGGTGGTGGTGGTGGTGGTGGTGGTGGTTAAATTTTACCAGAGATTACCGGATTCCGGAAATAGCTATAAACATGCAGGTACCTAAAGCAGTATTATTATTCAGTGTGTTTTTCTCACATCTCTATAGTTGTTTCTTCCTCTAATCTGACTGTAGCTGCAGCCTTCAGTTACCAGTTTACTGTGCATGGCGTTAGCTAGCTCTGCCTGTTACCGGTACAAATACAGTTTTAGCAGTAGTCTACCGCCACAAAATACTGACCCTAATATGACACCAAGCCCAAGCTGTGTAAATTAATGATTCATGAGTAGGAACAGTTAACTAGTGTAAATAAGTCCCTGTCCAAAAGCAGCTAGCTCTGTTCTGTTTGCAATCAGCTGACCGCTCGGCTTACCTGTCATAAATGTTTCTCGTAGTTTCCGTGGCTTCAAGGATATTTCAGCAACGACAGCTTCTATTCAAATGGTCGGTTTTGACTATTGTTTTCTTGTCAAGTTTAATTTACAGCAGAAATGCCCCCTAATTGGGATAAATTTGTGACACTTAAGTTAACTATACCACTACCTACTCCTTTACCTCCATGTTTTCCACGTCGCCACCCCTTGCGTAATGACGACATGATGGTTCAGTGACGTCATGACGTAAAAATAGAAATAAGTGTACTCGATCACAGAGGTGTGATCTAGTACATTTCTATACATGCATCGGTTTGTATCCTTACATGAAGATGTAATTATACTTAAAAATATTCTCCTGAGACCCAGGGAAGTTAAAGTTTTTTTTTTTTTTTAGTTTTTTTTTTTACATTAAACAATTGTTTTGATTAGAAAACTGCATAATGCAACAGTTTTTTCAAATACATTTTACAATTTATTTCTATCTATTTATTTTGCAAAAACGCATTGCTGGGTCTCAGGAGGATATTTGGTGTATGTCACTAAGTATGTATCGGCCGGGATAATGTGTTAAGACTATTTTAGACATCAGACATACTGCCATAAATTTATAGCATAGTTTATAGTACAGTAACAGTCCTATTACTATTTATTTTATTAATATTATTTATTAATTACACTGGTCAACAACAAATTTATTGTTTAAGTTTTTTGAGCTGATTTAGGATAATTTTGGTGTGCTGAATCCAAAAATCACATTAATTTTGCTCAATCAGGTCAACTTTCTGAACTATGCTACATATTGGCTTTTTAATATTTTTGCTTACATTTATGGGCATTTTCACATCATATGATACAAAATTCTTTTATATTTCTTGCAATAAACGAGTTCTGAAGATTTGACTTTTGCCAATTTATGATTAATGTTTTTTTTAATATTACAGGTGAATGAAATGGCTTCGACTAGAAGATCTTGCAAAAATAAGCCTGACGTATTCTGCTACATCTGCGGTGAATACACCATTGTACCTAACAGGAATCCTGTTAGAAAATGTTTTTTTTTTCTCTTAAAACCTATTTTGGGTGAGAACTATATAAAAAAATCAACTGATAAAGTCACAAAAATGTAATCAATTTTGTGAGAAGATCAAATTTTTCAAAATCAAATTAGCAAAAAAACCTGACCTGATTGAGAAAAACAGATGTCATTTTTGGATTTAGCGGTGCAAAATGGTCCTAATTCAGTTGAAAAAACCTAGACAACTTGCAAAAAACATTTTTTTGTAATCCAGTGTTATATATCATTGTTACAACTACTATTACTGTCATCACTTTATTATAACTTTATTAAACTCTCTCGCTCTCTCTCTGTCAACACACACACTATTATTTATATTATTTATTAATTATATATCGTTGTGACAACTACTATTACTATCATCACTTTATTATAACTTTATCCTCTGATTATTAAACTATCTATCTATCTATCTATCTATCTATCTATCTATCTATCTTAAATTCAATGATGCCACAGATATTTTTTTCCTCACGATTATGAAAACAATGACAGAATACTTTCACTGAGGACTGATTGATTGATTTTCCCCATTATCTATAAAATTTACAAGAAAAAAAAAGTTAACTATAGTTTCAGGTGATGATATATTACTGTCAGTTTGTCTTCCTGTTGCTAAAAGTGTGCCAGTGGCTTCATAACAGTTTCAAACTGAAAGATGCAATAAATGGTTTATTGGATAAATAAATGTGATCAAACAACACCTGAAATAGTGGCCCTAGGTCTTAGACTTGGTAAAAATGCAATGCTCTTGTATATTTTTTAGTTAACCCTGAAATGTAAATATATACAATAGAAGGAAGTTTTGTTAAATTCTACATACATAGTCTGAGCATCTATGTACAGTAGTCGTCACATAACAAATTTTATATCTATAGTATTTTCCAGAGACAAATGCTGTCTAAATAAGCAATTAATTGATAATGTCCATTTCATTTAGATTTGACCAGACCATTTTGAAAGTAAATGGCACATGGTTCAGTTATGACTTTGTCAGTTGCAGCCAAAGCTCCATGGAGGCTGACAGAAACTTAACACATGGACTGGAGACAGACTCTGCAATTTAATGTCCTCCTCACTAGGAACCAGAGTGAAGCTGAGACAAATTCTGAAATCAAAACTTTGCCGAAGTTTGTCTAATATACATCATGTCAACATTCATGAACATTTTCCATTTCACACATATACATTAATTAAAATAAAATGCACTTCAAAAAAATTTTCACAAATGACACACTGAAATCATACTCTATTAAATAAATACACAAAATGATTTAATCACATTCATGTTTCCTTTATTGATCCTTAAAACTTTGACTCTTAAAAATTTTGGTTAATTAAAAAAAACATTCTAGACATTCTGGTTGACAATTTTTCATTCAATTTATTCATTTTTTTATTTATTCAATTTGTGGTTAACAAATAAAATATGTCAACAAGAACCAATTCCTTTAAGTCATGACAAAAGAAAAGTTTAACATACGTTTGGTGAGTTATAAAAATTTTGTTAAACAGAGTTAAGTTAATCAATAGTTTCTCTATACATTATATAATGCTATATTTACAAAGCTTTAATGCATATCAACAGTTTGGAGCCATCAGTCTGTCTTCTTATCTGCTACAACAGTTGATCCATTTGCAATGACCTCACCATTGCTTTCAGGCTGAAAAATAAACATAATATGAGTTAAAATCGTTACAATCAATGATTTACAGTTTTAAGGTATTCTACGAGAAGCAATGTTTAACTCTGCATGCAAAACTGTGAAACAAACAAAAAGAAAAAGTACTGTCTTTTATTATTGATGGTGCTGTGTTAGAAGTCTTTAACTTACATATTGCATTATGGGAAATAATTATAAAATCATGGTAATTTTCACTGACTCACCTTGCTTGTTCCATTACACTCTTGACTAAGTTTTTGGTCACTCGTTCCAGTTTCTTGGACTGCCTTCTTGGTCCAGAATGTATTAATGAAGGGTGAAATGAAGGGGTAAAGGATAGGCTCCAGGAACCTCTTGTAGACCCACAACAGGACAGGAATCACAATACAGGGAATGCAAACCATGGCTGTGTCTTACAAAGGCTGTCAGAGATGAGAAAGAGGAATATGTTAAATAAGCGTTTCTGAATCATATGCAGGATGAGCTTTAACTACTGGGAATATAACACTTCACTGGAGGAACACATTCGGTTTTCTGAGATAAAAACAAAGGCTGTGTCTTGCACTTGTTTAGCTACATCCTTGAGCATCATTGTGCAATTTTATTTTCATTTGCCTGCGTTTAACTCATTGTATTAATTTTTTTTTACCTGTTTTTTTTAACCCAACTTTATTGAAAGCATTTAAGTATATAGTACAAAAATTTGAAGAAACAACAAGACGTCAAAAGGGAAAAAGCATTTGAGCATATAAGTTAACGAAAATAATGAAAAATACAAAGCATAACATACAAATAATAGGATAAAAAATAAATAAAAATAACAGATCTAATAAATATAAATAAATAAATACAACAGAGAGTTCAGTCAGTACTAAATAATTGTTTATAAATAGCCATGGTGTTAGAGCTTTTTATTTTTTATTATGGATAAATTGTAAAGATTTAATATAATTTTCAAATTCCAATAGGAAAATTTTAAAATTTGGGTGTGTTTTACTGTATTTATTTTTATATATATGACATTTTCCAAATAAGATGAACAAATTTACAACAAATTCTAAACTGTGAATATCATTTTACTCATTGTGTTTATAACAAGCTGACAGGTTTCGTGATGTCACCAGCTAGTGTAAGCTAAAGCTAAAGCTAACCACCTGACATACGTCGGTGATTATATCATCTATATCAAGGCATTGTTCTTTATCCGAAACTAATCATTTCTTTTATTTCTAAAAGAGTTAAGTGATTCTTACCTTTAGAGATTACGAAAGACTTAAAAATCCACGTACTAATAAGACCGAGACAGTCTTTCTCGTGTGTTTTGGACTCAGCTGCGAAATATCTGGAAGCCCATTTCGCATGCGCAGTAGCGGCTTCCGGCGGAGTAAAGCGGAAGTTGTTACACATCCATCCATGACACCGGGGCGCCTTCCTTCAAAACAGAACTGCGTTCATTTCTGAATTAGAGCCTTGTAAGTGACTGGCACATTATTACGACTGTTATTAATTGTATTTCAAAAGTTTTTTCACCGAATATTGTCGGAAATATAAATATTGTAGCGATAAAATTCTCTGCAACTAACTACATAGTAGTTATTGCTAGCTAACCTGAATATCACTCAATGAAAGATAGCCAAGTTTAGAAACCTAACAGAACACCAATATGTCCATTACAGACAAAAGTTAGGGAGGATATTTTAGGACCTAATGTTGACCTAGGACTTTTACACAGTATTGTATTTTATATACCACCGTTGGGTAGTTGTTATCTAATGCAATACATCGTTTTGTTGGGTCATCAGTTGTAGCTTTGCTGTCATGTGAGAAAAAAGCTAATTTAAAAACAGGCTTATTTTAAGTTTTGTAACAATGGATTTTCTAGATAACTATGATATAACTTGAGGGTTAAGTAGTTTAGTTCAAGAATTTTGAAAGTTTTCCTCCATTAACCCATAGACACCCAAATATACACCTATACCTATCGGTCCCCTAATCCTGTCAATACATGTAAATTATTGGTATAAAATGCAGTTTGTCATCTTTTCGTGGTCATCAGATATGACCCATTTGGACGTTCAGAGGCTCCATAGTGAATTTGGAAACACTGTCATTTTCTACAACACTGATTCACCAGTAAAACCCATGGAGTTTGATAAATGACAGTGGATGGAGGCACTTGGTTTCCGTTCAGTTCCTGATATATTTTACTAAAAAAGTCACTTTTTCTTTAGTTTTCTCTGTTTTTGATATAATAACCCTCAAATGTAATCTCAGCATGATGATTAAAGTACATGATCAGTAAATCAAATATAGGAAAATACCTGATTTTTAGTTAGTTTACTTATATTTCGAGCACATAAAATCATCAGATAACAAAGAACCATACAACATGTCAAACAAAATTTTCAGCGCTCAAAAAGGAGTGGGAAGAAGAACTTATAGACTTCCACCCCATTAACAAAATAATAATTAAATTAATTCTGCTTCCTTTGCTTTGTTAACACACTAATATATATATATATATATATATATATATATATATATATATATATATATATATATATATATATATATATATATATATTTTACAATAACAAAACATCTGTACAAACCAGTCATACTTTTTTAGTCACCTCACACACAGTCACAGAAAAAAATGATAAATATAGAGGATAATATTATGATAAATGGTGGTAAATCACTTGAGAAAGGTTAAATAGAAAGGAAAAATAATTTGGGAACTGCCACAAAACTAGCGCTGGGTCTTTATGGGTTAAATATGCTGTATTTCTCTCTCCTAAATACTTTTCTGTGTTTCATTTCAGAGCTACAATGCCCCTGTCAACTCAGTCTCAGGCAGATGATGAGTTGTATGTTTTCGTGGCTACTTTGGATAATGCTCGCAATTTATCCAACATCCTGAGAGCCATTGCCTTTAAAGACCATGCCATCTTCAGCGCCACTCCCAACGGGCTGAAAGTCACTGTAGAGGACTCCAAATGTATGCAAGCCAACGCTTTCATCCAGGTGGGTTTGTAAAGGGCACCAGGAGGGTCTCTAGACTTCCGCAAATCCCAAAACTTGACTTTCCCTTAGCATAGTGATATGAAAAAATAAACTGCTTTTTTACCTTCCAGGCTGAGATCTTCCAGGAGTTCACTATTAGGGAAGATTTGGTGGGTTTTCAAGTCAACCTCACTGTTCTGCTGGACTGCCTCAATATCTTTGGAGGAACCACAGTAACAGGTAGTCATATGGATAGCATGAAGAAAAGCCATGAATACACCACTGTGACAAGTGCTCAAATAGACTGTTAAACTTCAGTCCTATGTCGGTTTTTGGTCACAGGTGTAGCTTATCTTAATTCTGTGAATTCACCCTGTCATGTTGCAGGAGTATCTACAACCTTACGAATGTGCTATAGGGGATATGGTTACCCTCTGACCCTATTCCTGGAGGAGGGTGGAGTTGTGACTGTTTGCAAGATTAACACGCAAGAACCAGAAGAGCCAATTGACTTTGAGTTCTGCAGCAGCAATGTTACAAACAAAGTAAAGTGAATCATTTTTAATTAAAGCAGCACGCTGTACTACACATTCACATGAATCCATACCTGTAGGGATAAAAAAATGTACATTTTCTGTTGCTTGAGCTGAATTCTTTTCATTGCATGAATGTAGAAATATTAAACTCATATGTCTTATTTTTTTTAACAGGTGATCCTTCAGTCAGAGAGTTTGAAGGAAGCATTTTCTGAATTGGATATGACCAGTGAAGTGCTACAGATTACCATGTCTCCCAGCCAGCCATATTTCAGGTGTGTATTGTCAAGAGGACACCTATTACTGACACTATACTACCATTTTTATGACTGTTAGATTCATGCATATATTACTGTGAGGTAGCCATACACTGTTTATTCCACATTCAAATGTTTACCTCACTTTCATTATTTTGTTTACTATTTCAGGTTGTCTACATTTGGGAACTCTGGAAATGCTCATTATGATTATCCCAAAGACTCAGACATGATGGAACTGTTCCAGTGCACAAAGACACAGACCAACAGGTCAGTGCAGCAGCACAAGTAGTACAAACCTATTCCATTCTAAAGAAATGCACCAATGTTGACGTTTACAAAAATCTGTATTTTTATGAGTGAAAACGGTTCAACATGTTGCTCCTATTTCAAAATCATCTTAAACCTAGTCAGGCTGACATTGAGTAAACTGTTGCAGACTTTTCTGTCACAAATGGTATTAAAAACAAGTGTTAATGCCCTTTAACCAGTGCAGAGCTGTTTGAAAAACTCAAACATCAGACTGTCATATAGTTCTGCGTAGGAGTTGTCTATTAGACTGGCAGCTAAAGCACTTAGAATCTGGCTTATTTGGGTTCCAGGTCTTGGTATAATGTTGCTTTATATCAGTACTTAGTTTTGTATTAGCTGCATTATTTAGCCTACTTGTACAATACGAAGCTACACTGATTGACATGTATCTAATTTATGTCACATTACACAGCATCCTTTTTAGCCTGTTTTCTGTAATTGTTGACTGTTGTTCGCTTTAATCTCTGACAGGTATAAGATGTCCCTGCTAAAGCCATCCACCAAGGCTCTGGCTTTGTCTTGTAAAGTCTCAGTGAGGACAGACATCAGAGGCTTCCTGTCTCTGCAGTACCTGGTCCGGAACGATGACGGGCAGATCTGCTTTGTCGAGTATTACTGCTGTCCTGATGAAGAGGTGGAGGAGGAGTGATTACTGCTCATTAAATGTCAAGTAATGAGCTTAAAAATACAGCTGTTTCCATTGGCAGTGAATGTGTGACTCAGCCAGAGGACGCGATGCTCAGTGGTACCCACAAGAAAGACTAAAGACAGTTCTGGGATTTTAATGGGTGTGATGGATGGGTCCAGAGGTCAGCTGTTGATCCTACAGTCACCTTTGGCTTTGGATTTGTACAGAAAAAAACAATCTACACATCAGCCAGTCCACTATAATACTGAGTACACAGTATACTCAATGGAGTCCAGTTGTATGGGAAGAAAATGGTCCTTGATAAGTACACAGTAACTGTATTTAAGTGTCAAAACCTGCAACTGTAATGGAGAACCAAATTATAACCAAATATCACATGACTCTTAATACAACTGTTGTTTAACTACATGACTTACTTTGTGGGCCTTTGCTGATGGCCTGTTTCTTTGATCCATGCAGCATTTAGCTTGAAATTCTTTTGTGGCAAAGAAATATATTTGTTATAAGGTAGAGGTCAAAGGATGGTTGATTAAAGTCTGATTTAGGAACTTTTTGTGATTTTCCTAATTTTTCCTCCATTATTTTTCTGTCAAATTCAGCATCTCCAGTTGAATGATGTTATCTATAAGCCACTATCACGACCAGGATCTGCTGATAGTAATTATATTATTTGTCAAAATGATAACTGGCTTTTATCATTTAGTGTAAAGTGTTCACATGATGGTGTTTGAGTACACAACACATAATACTGACAGCATGTTGGACCTTCTTTTTTTATTTCAATAACATAGAAAATCGTTTTTTTTAATACTCAACAAACACACTTTGACACAGATTCAATGTTATTTGGTCAAAAAGGGTTGACAAATACTGCGCACGAGTATCCATTAAGTCCATGACAGTGAAATTTCTCACTTTAACTTCAAAAAAGCTCTGAATGTTTCCAGACGCATTCATGTCACGACACTGTGTCATTCTCAGTCTCCAGTCCATTGAGTTACCTGCGAGCCATCTGCATCCTCTGTCTTTTAAAGGCTTTGTGTTTGTTCTTCTTAACCACTTTGGGCTCTGGTGCTTCTGTCTGAATGTGAACAGGCTTTTCCTCAGCTGGTGTTAAAAAGACGTCAGCTGTTACATCTTTGTCCACAGCCACGTTTGCCTCAGCCTTCTTCATTTTCTGAAGCTCTTTCACCATCTGTTTCTCGCGTACTTTGGCAGCTGCTGCGAGTCGGATCTGTCGCCGGTGCTGTAGGTGCACAAAGACAACGTTGTGACAAAATGTAAAGCTTTAGGTCAGATACTTTGAGTCTAGCAGTCAAACCACATGTATGCAGTGGCTGGCACCGTTCTGATCAAAACTATGAGGCCAACAGGCTTGAGTGGGAGTAACTTTAATTTACCATATTGGGAGATTGGAAGTCTGGGTTTTCATAAAGAGTTGGCCCTCCAAAGCTTCCCTGAAAGATCTTGATGAGGTTGAGAACAAAGCGAGGGCCTATTTCCACAAGAGAAGCATCCTCCTCGATGATCTGTGTGTGACAAATGATTACAAAATACAAATAACTATATGTGGTCCCATTCATCCAAGGAATGAAGCATTTATTAGAACCACTTAGCATTTACATAGCAAAGTCTTATTACCTGGTAGTTTCTAAACCAGATCCTGTTGTCTGCTATAGTGAAGGTGAAGACGTGGTCCACAAAGGGCTGACTCTTGGGGTGGTACCGTGGAGTAGAAAAGGTCTGCGACAGGAAAACAGATTCATTACGCTGCATCCATTTAGGTTTGCTTGATAGGTTATAATCAAATGCTTTTTAGGTATTATCATGGTCGTCTTAGTGAAAATATCTTGAGAACAGACCTGTGTGAAGAGCTCCTTCAGTAAACCATAGTGAGGCTCTGAGTCAAATTTCTGTACACATAAAAAAAAAAGACAAATTAAAAAGGTTCTAGCGTTTTATCTGACAAATTCTTTATGCCATTCAATCATCAACAGTCAGTATGAGACCATACTCAAACCAAATAAGATGTAGAAGCATCATGGGAGCTGAAAACAGTGTCAGCCTTTATTATATAATCACAAAATTGTATCAGTTGTCTATTCACCTGTTTAATAAAGTCGGGTCAAACTGACAGAATTAGAATACTTTATCATTATCTCCGCATTAGGGGTGTAACGGTGCACTTGTTTGTACTGAACTGTTTCGGTTCAGGGCCTTTCATACAATACGGAAGTGTACCGAACAGATACATGTAGCCTATGTGAAGAACGCAAACACTCGGGAAGCAGGGTGGACATAAGCAGAACCTATTGTGACGGCCCCGCACCCTTCTGGGCACTAGGGGTACTGTCAACTTCTTTTCCAGGTGGAGATGTCCTGATTGGTTGCACCTGTGTCGGGCCTATTTAAGCAGGTCAACGTGGATGCTCAGTCTCTCTCTCTGGTCTGGTCTCTCTTGGGTCTGCTCCCTGCCTGGTCTGATCTGCTCGGCTCTGGTCTGGTCTTGGGTCTGCTCGCTGCCTGGTCTGGTCCTGCTTTGCCCTGCCCTGGTCCTAATGCTCCTCTCGACTGGCGTTTGGTGCTGTAGCACTTTGTGTTTTTGTTGTTAGTTTGATTTAATAAACCTCTGTTACATTTTTACCACCTCCTCTGTTTCTATTTCTGCCACAACCTAGAGCCGGGTTGTGACACCATGTACAGGGTGGGGAAGCAAAATTTACAATGAACATTTAGTTGTTTTTTCTCAGCAGGCACTACGTCAATTGTTTTGAAACCAAACATATATTGATGTCATAATCATACCTAACACTATTATCCATACCTTTTCAGAAACTTTTGCCCATACGAGTAATCAGGAAAGCAAACGTCAAAGAGTGTGTGATTTGCTGAATGCACTCGTCACACCAAAGGAGATTTCAAAAATAGTTGGAGTGTCCATAAAGACTGTTTATAATGGAAAGAAGAGAATGACTATGAGCAAAACTATTAGGAGAAAGTCTGGAAGATACTATTAAAGAAGAATGGGAGAAGCTGTCACCCGAATATTTGAGGAACACTTGCGCAAGTTTCAGGAAGCGTGTGAAGGCAGTTACTGAGAAAGAAGGAGGACACATAGAATAAAAACATTTTCTATGATGTCAATTTTCTTGTGGCAAATAAATTCTCATGACTTTCAATAAACTAATTGGTCATACACTGTCTTTCAATCTCTGCCTCAAAATATTGTAAATTTTGCTTCCCCACCCTGTACATTCAGCAGCAGCAAATTCTCAGCGCTGCTGCTGCTGCAAAAAAACAAAACATGACAACAGAGAGTATAACAGAGGCACAGAAGCTGGGTCGGACATTTTAACCATGTTGTTGTTCCTTTATAGCAGAAAGGTTTTTATTTTTTAACTCAAGTTGGTAAAATAAAGTGAACCTGCTCCTCCTCTCCTTCACTGTGCCTCTGCTGCACGGTTACTGTGAGGTCATGTTCACATTCCCTCAGGGAATACTTTGAGGCATTCAAAAACACTCAGTAAATTACAGTGTTTGCCATAAACAAACACTGAACATTCAAAAATACAAAACTGTATAACATGTGGGGTGCCTGTTAATCCGCAAATGACTGAACAATATTTTGTAGAAATGTCCTGTGTCCCACAGGGAGTTACGGAGTGCACCCCACCCCCACCCCCCGGTCTCCTTCACTGTAATGAAAACGTACCAGACCAAACTTTTTCTGACCATTACACCCCTACTCCACATTATTTCACAAGGTTTTACTGGTCCTGTTTTACATTATCTCATCTGTTTTGAGTTCAATGGTGATTTAGTGCTGTGCCTTTCTCAAAAAAGCAATCATAAACATTTTATGTGTTCCAAAAGTCCATGCCAACAAATGACTTTTACACATAATGTGTAGCTGCACAGTTAGACTGTTATTAAACTTATTCAGTGGTGGATTAAAGTTAGCAGAATCGAGAATATTGGTAACTATATTCACATGTATGACATTCAATCAAATTTCAATACTGTGACAACCATAAAGGTTTTTGCTGAGCTTCTTCAGGGCACATTTTTGACTTTTGGTACTTACAGGATCAAATGACAGCAGTGGCCGGGATCCTTTAAGGCAGTTTCCTGTCATTTTGAGTTCAGCCAGTGTGTGAACTGTAGAGGAGACAATAATAAACATACTTTATCTGGCACATACCACCAGCACCCACACAGGAAAATGTAGTTGTCTTATAACATTTATTTTCTACACATCAGTAAAAAGAAACTTACTGTTCTGAACCAAGAACTTTGCAGAGGGTCCATGAGGGCTGTTTGAAACCCTGTAAGACAGGAATATTGTTGAAAATTAATCATACTGCCACATGAAATAAAACAAAAACTTTGAGATGTCAAGATGCTGAAAACTGACACTCACCACAGGTACAAATCTTGCTTCTTTTTAGCCTCAAAGAAGAGGCACTTGTTGCAGTTTTTGATTTCACATACCTGCGAAACAACACTGACTTTTACCACACTCTCATTTTTGAAGAAAACATGTGCCCAAATTTGTAATCACAGACTCACCTCATTGACAACAAACAGTTTGTCCTTTCTATCCATTTTCGTATCTAGATTGGGGCAGAAATTATTATTATCATTGAAGTAACACAAAGAATAGATAACTGTGATAAATGAGTGGGAGAATTCATTAACCTGCTTTTGAATGAGGCATCAAATTCCGCAAATCCTGCATCAAGTGTCGTGTCCTGAAGTTGATGCCTCTGGAGGAGAAAATGAGTACCCTTTCCTTGTTGGTCCATTTGCCCTGAAAAGAGTTTGTTTTAGGTCAAAGCAGACTGCAACAAGACTGTTATGTAGGTTCACACTAAAAACTCAGTTTCATTTGGACATATGTTAACATAGTCACAGACGTGGCTACATTTCAACAGTCCTTGCAAATATCAACACTAATCAAGTCAGTTTATTTATATAATAACACATTCAAAAAAAAAAAATAGAAGTTGACCTAAAGTGCTTTACAGACAAAGGTAGTAATAACACTTAGAAATCAGGGTAGAACATGGGCTATAGCATTAGAAAGGCAAAGAATACAACACAAGTTTTTAAAAAAATTTAATTAAGACTCAGGGTTAGGTATTATCAATAAGCACATAAGATAAAATATGTACATATAGATCAAACAAAAACAATTTTAATAAACAGACATTAAAATAACAAATATAATTCAGACAAAAACAGAATAAAAACAAGCTAAACAAAACAGAAGGGTAAAAAGACGGGGTTTCAAGTTAGATTTCAAACTGGCAGTGGTTTGGGCAGAATTTGATGTGAGGTGGGACACTAGTGACAATTATAAACATTATTATCGGAATTTCACTTAAGTGTTTTTTAAAGTCCGTGTCGGTCATGTTAATCGCTTAAATTATCAATGATAAAGTAACTGAAAACATGTGAGGTTTTAGCTAGCTGCTAGCTAAGATGCTACCAACTTCGCTCGTTCATAACAAACCCGAGGCCTTACCATGGAAACCGGCGGAGGAATCGTGACTTCATTTGTCTTCTCCTGGTTGGTTTCAGCCGGTGGTTCACTGACATCAGCGACAAACTTTACTTTCTTAGACTTTTTATCACCAGGACCCGGTCCTCCACGTTTTCTCTTGAACGTCGACATGTTTTCACTCAGGCACAAGTCTCGCGTAACCAGGACTGTACACGTGAGAGTGGAGAATGGGGGAAAGAGCGCCTCTAGTGTCCAGGAGGTGGTACTGCATGTAGAATGACTATCTCCAATTACATACTGTGTAAAACTTACTGTAAACCTTTGGAATGTCGATATGTGGGGGTTTTTTAGACTACAGTGGATTAATAGCTAAATATCTGTTTTATTATTCATTCAGAATAAATAACATCTGCCTGCCTCGACCGTTTGAGTGAGCCTTTTATTTGTCATCTTCAGTTTTGCAAAATTATGACAATGACCTAATGACCTAATTTGTTTAATTAAGTAACTGTACATTTTTCTATACTATTTTATCCTGTCCTATGAGAGTTTTATAACTCATCAGAATTTTCCTATACCTTTCAAAGAATACAACTCAGTGATAAAAGCAATCCCCTCTGGCTTACTTAACCTTTTCATGCACGAATTACGAGAACCTTAATCAAAATTTTTTCCTGAGTGTTTTTATTCCTGTTTAGGCATGAAAAAAACGATGTGATAGAAAATTTTCTTCTGGAAAATAAATTAAAAAATAAAATAAAATAAAATAAAATAAAAATACATTTAAAAATACATTTTAAAAAAGTAATAATCACAAGAAAATTCTTATGAACCTATTTTTCATGAAGTTACAAAAAATATCCACTCAGCTGGACACCACACATTTAATTTTTGACACACAGAAACATGTATTTACTGATAAATTGTGTGAAAACTGTGGGGAAGGCTTGTGATTCTGGGGGTTTATCCTCAGGAGAGATCTACATAATGTTACCAATTCATGTCAGAAAAGACATGTAGTGTCTTAAAACTTTAATGAAGATATGTGTAAAAAAAAAAAACAACAACAACTAAAAGAACAACAAAATCCATGAATATACAAGAGAACAGCTGTAGAATAGCTGTCCACTGTAGTGACCGCTATGCATGAAAGGGTTAATTTAATGAAAAGTCACTTATCCTTCTGTCACAAAATTAGGCCAGTGGGCACATCTGTGTTGCTTTTCAATGGTATCAATATACAAGACAAGAAATGTAACAATAAACATATAAGGACAATTTTTCAAGATAAAAAGAGGTTTTCACCATAAGGAAAATTTTATTGAAGCTCTTATTTCAAGGACATAGACTGGGAAAAAGCATGGCTTTTACCTCACACATACTGCATCCATAACAAAGTAAAAGAAATTCATTTCAAAATTCTTCACAAGATATATCCTGTCACCTCTTTCATTTCAGAATTCAAGGATGTGGATGACTCTTGTGTTTTTTGTGGACATGCTGATGAAACTTTAAATCATTTGTTTTTTTCAGGAAATGTCACAAAGCAATTTTGGTCTAACCTGTGTTCTCATATCTTCACCCAAGTTAACATATCATACTGTTTTTCCCTGAAAGATGTTATATGTTATTATGAAAATAAGAACAAATATCTGAAATATGAAGTTATTTTTTTTTATTTTATTGGGTAAATATTTCATTCATAAACAAAAATTTTCAGCCTCTAAACCAACCTTTCCTCATTTTTTAACTGAATTCAACTTACTTTATAACTCATTAACACTTGTTAATAATAACAATTTAAAAATAGAACATTTCTGGATAGCTATGACAAGTTATTTAATAAATCTTCTGACATTTGATGACATTTTAGATAAGAGATTATTTATATGTCTATTTATTTATTCATTTTTATTTTTTGGTTTGTTTTTGTATACGTATTGTTGAAAATGTATTCTGTGCGTGTACTGATTTTATGATTGTATTTTATTTTTATATCTGTATTCTTGTGTGTTGTGTGTATGGTGTTATATGTTAAATGTCTGACAGAATTGTAAATTGATATTTAAATAAAATTTATTTAAAAAAAAAAAAAAAAATCCTTTACTATTTTGGCTGCATTTGTAAATTAGTCTTGTTCTATTCTCTCAATATTTCCGTGTTAATATTGAAATATTTGCTGAATTCTGTACAGGTGCAAACCTCTGTGTGACCACTAGAGAGCATCAGGAGATATCCGATGGCCATAAAGAGTCATTCTGTGAAAGAATAATAGAAAGGGAACAATAGATAGGTGTGTTACTGATTGCTGAAGAAGTAATAGCAGTAATGTAAATTATTTGGATTGCCTGGCCTTAAACGGGTACTCAATAAGAAAGATGTAATAAAATCCTAGTGTACATAATTGGGCAATATTTATAGATAAACAGATCATACAGGTTGAAACCAATTCAGGTGTATCTGAAAGGCTTGAACACTTTCCTAATATGTGCATCATATTTTAATCTGAAGTCAGCACCTAAATATTTTAAGTCATTAACCTTTTCAATTTCTTTCTGATTAACGACTATAAAGAAGCCTTCACATCAGTTGTTTCTTGTAGAGAAGCACATTGGGCAGAGAAAGCTGCTGCAGTTGATTAATTAAAAGGCAAAGCAAATGTATTTGTACAGCACCATTCATACACAAGGTAATTTAAAGTGCTTTACAGAGGCGTAGAAACAGATAATAGCAACAGCAATTAATGGTGAGCAGATTATTTAAAATATAACATGTAGGGATGTAACGATTACTGGTATAACGATAAACCGTGGTAAAATACCAGACGGTTAGTATTACTGTGTAAATTCTAATTATCATGATAACCACGTTTGATTACCGCACTTTTAGGGGAAAAAACCTTATGTAAAAATCTGCTTTTATGTCAAATATTTGAGTATAGTTTTAATTTATTACAATTTTAATTTTATATACCTAATATTTGGAACCAATATTCATTTTTAAAGTCTTTGAAAAGGTTCGTTAAGCATCTTTGTGTTATATATGCAATAAATTACATACATTTTTCAAATCGGATATTATATTTTTTTGTGTTTTTTGTCCTTTTGTGTTGATATTGTAGGTTAACCCTTTCACGCATAGTGGTCACTACAGTGGACAGCTGTTCAAAGGTGTTCTCTTGTACACTCACAGTCTATGAAAACTTTGACACCATATTTTTCGACATAATTGAAGTTTCTATTGACTGTCAGTATATATTCATGGGTTTTGTTGTTTTATTTTCATATCAGCCGACACAGTGGCTGCTGATGCATAATCCCGAACTCTGCAATTCATACCATTACTGTAACTTTACTGTTCTAGATAAATCTGATCTGCAGTGACATGTTTGAGTGTTAAAAAAAAAGTGCTAATTGTTATTAGAGATGTAATTAACAGGGTTTTTTTTTTTTTCTTTTTTAATCAAAAACTTGTTTTTTGGATATTATCTCCATGAAATGACTAATAACTAGTATTAGAGTATGCTAAAATGTGAGAAAACATCAAATTAGCTGCATTAAATATGTTTTTATTTCACAGTTTTCACACAGTATATCAGTAAATACATGTTTTTATTCTTCTAAAATTAAATGCATGGTGTCATGGTAGCTGAGTGGATGCAAATTGTAACTCCATGAAAAATAGGTTCATAAAAAATTAAATTGCATTTTTTTTGTTTTCATACCTAAAGAGGAATAAAAACCACTTGGGGGTGGGGGTGGGGGGTGTCTTGATTAAGGTTCTCATAATTCATGCATGAAAGGGTTAAAGTGAAAAAATAATAGACAGACGATATAGATGAAGTTGTGCTGAAAAAAAAATCCCAAACATGGGTATAGTAAACATTTGTTTATATAGTATATAAAGGCAAAATAAAAGGACTGAAAAATGGCCAAAATAGGCCCAGACCACTAAGGGTTAATATTTGAATGTTTCTGCCAACAGAAGGTACATTGTGCCTATTATTTTATTTTATTTTATTTTATTTTGTTGTTATTTTTTAAATACAACTTGGTTAAATTATTTCGGTGTGTGTATCAGTACTCTTTAAACATTTAATGATAATAATGATAACCGTGATAATTTTGGTCACAATAACAAAAAAAAGACATGTTATTAGGGATGTAACGATATGAAATTTTTGTCTTTTTTTCCACTTCACCTGCTTCTACTGAGGGACTACAAAGGTCTCGGAGGTGTAGGTACATTCCTAAACTGTAGGGGACAGCAGCGTGCGTTCAGTACTTAGGACCGGCACATATAACAGAGAAAATGTGGGCAAATCTCGCGATATCTTTCTCTATCAGACACTGTAGTTATCTTACCGGTGAAAGCTTTACATTCATGGGTTTAAACTGTGTTATTACTATATTTATATTGACTATCCGTTACTATTAAGGTACAGTTCTCATAGTTAACTATGTAAGACTTGAATATTTTAATGATACATTTATTACAGAAGATGTCTAACTTTTAACAGTAGAAGCTGCCGGCCGGTCGTTAGCATGTTGTAGTTAGCAGCTAAATGCTAATGAGTCCAAACTAGACCTTTTTTAACAGAAGATTTATATTAGATTTTTATAAACTTCCAAGTAACAATGAAGTGTCACTATGAAATCTTGGGTGTGAAACGGGACGCAGGAGACGATGATTTGAAGAAAGCTTATCGTAAATTGGCACTGAAATGGCATCCAGGTAAGTTGTCTGGGTTGGTGAAGGAGCATCAATAACATATACGGGTATATTACAAAATGAAAAGAAAAAAATAGATAAATATAAGAGGAAAAAATATACAGGCATATTGGAAGGTCTTTCGTAACGCAATGACCACATTATCCATCCATTTATACGCAATATGTTACATTCTTAGTAATGCACAAGCCATGACCCAGTGTAGCAGTGATTAGAACAGTCATATTTAACCTGCGTCTTCTCCAGTTCATTCATAACAATAAACTCAAATGATCTTTCAGTCCCAGAAACTGAATAGCTAATGTTTACAGTTACCTGGAAAAGTAATATTCAAGGCACAGGAGCCAGAGGCCTGACACCTCCTGTCCTAGCACTGGCAGACATTCCATTATAAATATTTTAATAAAGTTCTTCCCAGGCTTATCACAGATTTTCCAAGGATTATCTCTGGACCTGCTGCGGTGGTCCTGCCTCTCTCCTGCCTTCATCATCATCACTCATCTATCCTCAGCTGCCTCCATGTGTCTCCCCCTACTCCCCCTCTCCCCCTCTCCCCCAGTCTCTATCTCTATCGCTCTCTCTTTCTCTCTTTCTTTACCCTCTCTCTTTAACCCCAACTGGTCAAGGCAGACGGCCATCCTCCAGGAGTCTGGGTCTGCTCGAGGTTTCTGCCTGTTAAAGGGAAGTTTTTCCTCGCCGCTGTCACCAGTCACAAGTGATTGCTCCTGGAGGATTCTGTTGGGTTTCTGTAAATTGGCTTAGAGTCTGGTTTTGACCAACTCTATATATAAAGTGTCATGAGATAACTTTTTTGTTGCGATCTGGCGCTACAGAAATAAAATTTGAATGATTGAGTGATTTAATTAGTTTTCCCCTGTAAGTCGCTTTGGAAAAAAGTGTCTGCCAAATGCATAAACATAAATATAATATTCCAAACCAAGAAAAACTGTCATTTTTCTGTCTTTATTCATGTTTTGTGCTTGTAGATATTTAAACAACCATTTACATCAGAGAATTCCCCTTTTGGTCACCAATCTCAGGAATAACATCTGCTTTAAAGCTGTCCGGCATATTGATGCTTAAAAGGAAATTTCTTTCTATGATTCTGATGATCACCCTGTCTAAATCGAAAAATTGAACCTCATATGGGCGTATTGCTTTAACATTGACTTTTCTGATTGAAATGTCCAGATAAGAATTTGGACAATGCTGAAGAAGCAGCGGAGCAGTTCAAGCTGATCCAGGCAGCTTATGATGTCCTAAGTGATCCACAGGAGAGAGCTTGGTGAGTGAAAATGAATCACGCGGCACACAGTATTTCCTATTGCTCTGGTAATGTCAGTCATTTGTAGATGCCATATTGATGCTCCTCTGTCTCTCTCTTGGTGGCAGGTATGATAATCACAGGGAAGCTTTGCTAAAGGGAGGCCTTAGTGGAGATTATGAAGATGACAGCATTGACCTGCTCCAGTACTTCACTGTGACTTGTTACTCTGGATATGGAGACGATGAGAAGGTTGGTGTTTAGGGTTAAATGTCAAATATCAAGACAGCATTAACCCTTTCATGCATGAATTGTGAGAACCCGAGTCAAGATTTATTTTTTGAGTGTTTTTATTCCTCCTTAGCCATGAAAAAAACAATGTGATTGAATTTTTTTTTCTATGGCGTTACAAAAATATCCATGCATTTAATTTTTGAAGCAAAGAAACATGTGTTTAAAACCAAATATCAGAAAGTGATATGAAAACAATGAAATAAAAACATTTTTAATGCTGCTAATCTGATGTCTTCTCACATTTCAACATATTCTAATGCTAGTAATTACTCACTTCATGGAGATAATATGCAAAAAAAAACCTTTTTGTCTATCAAATAACAATTGATTTACACTCAAACGTGTCACTGCAGATCAGGTTTATCAAGAACATCAGTTACAGTAATGGTCTGAATGTCAGAGTATGGGATGATGCATCAGTGTCCACTGTGTTGGCTGATATGGAACTAAAACAACAAAACCCATTAATATACAAGAGAACAGCTGTAGAATAACTGTCCACTGTAGTGACTTATGCATGAAAGGGTTAGAGTCTGAAATCTATGTTCCCCTTTCAAAATAGTGTCAAAGTCACTCAGCTGCTAAACTGCAGGCATACGTTGCATAGTAAGAACTAATATGAGGATTTAGTTACACAACATATTAATAATTCAGATGGTTCTGGTTATACCAACATCTACCTGAAAACTGCAAATAAAAAGTATTTTTCAGAAAAACTCTCTCCTGTAATGACATAAAAGCTTGTGATTGTTTGTCTATATATATCAGCCCTGTGATGAATTGGTGACATGTCCAGGGTGTATTCCGCCTTCGCCCATAAGTAACTGGGATAGGCTCCAGCGACCCCCGTGACCCTAGTGAGGATAATGCAGGTTCAGCTAATGAATGAAAAAAAGGACTCATAAATGAACTGCTGAATAAGGAAACGGTAGCTACATTTATTCCATCTTAGTTATCTGATGGTGTGAGGAACTTTAATAATCCTTCTGAAATAGCAAATGGATTCACTGACTTTTTTGTTAACATTGGCCCTTCTTTAGCTAAAAATATAGTACATTCAGATGATAATTTCTTAGTAAATATTAATGAGCAATATCTTAATATAAGTATATTTGACCTTCCTACCCCAAAAGAAATACATGACATCATACTGGGAGTAAGAGACCCCTCTGCAGGACATGATGAAATAAGAGCAGGCTTGATTAAAAAAGTAGTTTCCTCTATTACTGAGCCCCTGACCCACATTATAACTTTATCTTTCAAATCAGGTGTTGTACCAAGAGACCTTAAAGTAGCCAAAGTAATATGACTGTTCAAATCGGATGATTCCAGCACATTTTCAAATTATCTGTTTTACCCTTTTTTCTAAAGTAATGCAGAAGCTACTGTATTCAAGAATAATGAAACATTTGGACATAAGCAATTATTATATAACCAGATCTGTCTTGGTGGAGGTCTGCGCTCTCAGTGCTTTTCGTGTTTTTATTGTCGTTTGTGATGTGCAAATAAATAAATAAATAAATAAATAAATAAATACCTGAGGTTTAGAGCGATCAACCTGAAGAGCGAAGGCAGTAATAAATAATAAAGTAATAACCTCTTTTAAATTACTGTAGTCTTATCATTCTCTGAACTGGTATTGTCTTTATTTTAATTTAATCTTTCATTTTTTGGTTGTTATTTCTAGTTTCATTTGCTCTTATTTTGGGTTGTTATATGTCATGTCATGATGTCAGTGTACTTGTTTTCCTAAAAGACATTAAATAAAGTCATTATCATTCATATATTGCCTGTTGTTTTTATGTGATCTCTTTCTCCAGGGCTTTTACATGGTCTACAGGAACCTCTTTGAGTCCATCGTTAAGGAGGAGATGGAACATGGCAAAGTAGACGATGAGGATGAAGACGAGGACTTCCCTCCTTTTGGAGACTCTCAGAGTGACTATGATACTGTGAGCTATTCCTCCACTTATAGCATTCCTCTCTCTGATCATATAAAAGTACTGCATACTACTAGATAACGTGTATTCAATCATCTTCCTTTTATATCTCACAGGTAGTGCATGTATTTTATGGCTACTGGCAGAGCTTCTGCACTCGTAAAAATTTTGCCTGGAAGGAGGAGTACGACACAAGGCAGGCATCCAACCGCTGGGAGAAAAGGGCCATGGAGAAAGAGAATAAGAAGACTAGAGAAAAAGCTCGTAAGGAGCGTAACGAGCTGGTACGTCAGTTAGTGGCTTTTGTGCGCAAGCGAGATCGTCGGGTGCAGGCCCACAGGAAGCTGGTGGAGGAACAGAATGCAGAGAAGATCAAAAAGGTTGAGGAGCTGAGGCGAAAGCAGAAACTCGACCAGGCCAAGTGAGTAGGAGGCGGTTTTAGTTTTCTGTATTTGTGTTTAAAAGGTTAATTATGCAATTAACAGAATCAAATAGAAGACATGGAATGTAATATTCATAATGACGTGTTCAATAGTGTATGATCCAAATAGGAGTCATGTTTTCGTTGCTGTAGAATGAGCTGTTTTTATTATCTCACTGGCTGATAGGCCATGAGCTATTGTGAAGGTGCTGTGTCCGCCGTCGTCTTGGTTAGCAATTTCTTCAAACATCGTCTTTGACAAAACTACTGGTCAGATTCAGGTCAAATTTTATATGTAACTTCCTTGGGAAGGGTTAGGGTTAGGGGATTAGGACTTATAGTAGTCATATATGAACTTTCATGTAATTAGTTGAGTTCTCCAGTGAAAGTACCACCCACTTCTATTGGGAGATTGATCTCCTGCATCAAGACCTCAGACCTCTAACATAGAGACAGAACCTGACAACCTCACAAATTCAAGTTATTATTGATTCTTGATAGAACATGCCAGTGAGATACACGGACAATGGTGCCATTTTCTACAGAGGGAGCATCCAGTGTTAAAGTGTTAAATTCTTCATTAATTCAACTCCACAGGTCCATCTTCAACCCTATTTCTGAGTAATGACACCAGAAAGGTCGTTTTGAGCACTGGCCCATTAAATGCAAATGAGCCACTTCAGGCCCCGCCCCCTCCAGGTTGTTGGCTGTGCTGCTCTGTCCTGTTGCACCACTTGTGTTCATTAATACAACAAACAACTGAACATTTTAGGTAGCCTAATTGGCTTGAAGTTTGGACATATTTTCAGTATGGACTACAACCGCTGCTGCTGATAAACAGTTATGTTGTACTCGGAGAAATGTTTGTTGGAAGTCTTGACCTTACATGTGCAAATGTTCTGATGTAACTAGTTATAGACGTAGCAAATAAAGAAGGAATAAAAACGGGTTGAAGAAATCTACTTGATTTTTGCTAAAATTAATATAAAGATAGCTTTGCAGCACCTGGAGGGTTCAGATTCAAAGTTTTTGAACTATTAGGGTCCAAAAACACATATAACTGTACCAAAGACTAATAAAAGTGGCATTTAGCAAAAATATGACCCCTTTAAGACACCAACAACCACTATGTTTGTATGTACTGTATTACGGACAAGAGTTAATATTTCCTTTACCAAAAAGCCCAGAACAAACAAGCTAGGCATGCATAGCTTGTTTTGACTGTGTCAGTGCTGTAGGTAGGTCTGACATCCTTCATCATAGATGTTAGGTAGATATGGGATAGAATAGGGGTAGATAATAATTGAGTTGTATGGCTAGTTCTTAGGCAGCGCTGAGCTCTAGATGCTGCAACACTGTATTTTCCAAACAGTGTCCAGAGACAAGTGTTTTTGGTGGAACATTTACATGAGGAAGTACACCACTGTATTAACATGAAATGGCACAGAAGACACGTGTCTTGGTACAAACCTGGTATTTTAAGGGAGTAGTTGTAGACTATGACAGTCCTGACTCTGCAACGGAAATCAAATAAAATAGGGGGAAACAGGGGGAGACACATGAATGCACAGCAAACTGAACTATAACTGTTAAAAACTAAAACAGCTGTTGCTAGTATATAAGTACAAATACCCATAGCTGTTAACAGTTAAAACTATTACTCTAAGTACTAACAGTGGGTATACTACTACTGCAGCTGTTAGTAGCAATAATATAAACCTCTACCATCTATATAACTATATAATAAACACTATCACAATTATATGGATAAAATGAATAATGATGATGAAGGCAGCGAAGAGGCAGGACCACAGCAGCAGGTCCAGAGATGATCCAGGGAAAAGCTGTGAGGACATAAAGCACAAAGACTCCAGGGAATAAGGAGAGTCACTAACAAATATTGACTCTTATGTGAGAAGATTACTTTTAGTGAGTTAGACCACAAACAAGCCAAATGCTGGCTCTAACAAGGGCCTTTAGATTTTTTTGCATCTTAACATTTTTAGTGGGAGGGTGAAGAGAGAGTGGTATTCACATGGTTCCAATCTCCATCCTCACCACTAGATCCCATGAAATATTACACCGTGATCCTTTAATTTGTCAGTAAAATGCGACACATTCTGCCCTCAACACAAACTGTACTGTGTGTTCATCTAAGACTGGCAGAGGAGTACAAGGAGCAGAGCTGGGCGGCCATGTCTGAACTGGAGAAGGAGCTGCAGCAGATGGAGGCTCAGTATGGACAGGAGTTTGGAGACGCATCTGAGAGCGAAGACGAAGAGCAGGACGTGGACGCACGAGAGAAAGCCAGCGAAGACGGAGGAGGTCAGTTAGACTGTGATTTACTGCTCAAACTGTTCATCATCTGTTCTGTTTACCGTACAGTATGTCCCAAAAAAAAGGACAAAATCAGACTTTCCGCATTGATAACTTTAAAGATAATTAAACAATCTAAAGGCTGTTTCAGGGTATGAAACTATAATTTATTACCTACATCTTGCAGAAAACCTCATTCAATTTGCTTCAGTGGTCACAGAGAAATGTGGATCTTTGTAAAGCATGTGAGAAGTCCCTTCCCTCCAAGTTTTGTAAGGAAACATGTTGTCCATTGTGTTCACGCCTTACAAATACAAAGTTGTTCATTGTGTTCATTGTCATTCAATGTGCTAGGTAGAGCGTTTATATTATTTTGTTTTAACCAAGAACAACATTTTTTTTAGTTTTTAAGGGAAGAGTTCAGTGTAAATATGTAAATGTTATTGTTCATGATCATCTTGATGAAAAAAGAGAGAAAAAAGAAAACAGAAAACAAAGCCAAAAAAGTGGAAGAGCTCAGTCCAGTCTTCCATGAGTTAATAATTTAATATCTTTCTTTAATCATTCATTTTCGTACCTTACCAGTGTTTGCAAAATTCAGAAATCTGCTTCCTTTTTGATGTAATTCATTATTAATTTTGTTAGTTGAAAATGAAAAGAAACAAGCAGTCACTTTTTCAAAACAGATATTTTTGTGTGAGAACACAATTCACAACTTTGTATTTATACGGTGTTAACACAATGGACAACGTGTCTCCTTACAAAACTTGGAGGGAAGGGACTTCTGCCATGCTTTACAAAGATCCACATATCTCCATGACCACTGAAGCAAATCAAATGGGATTTTCTGCAAGATGTAGGTAATAAGTTATAGTTTTATTCCCTGAAATTGTATTTTAATTGATTCACTATTTTTGAGGTTATCATTGCAGAAAGTCCGACTGTATTGTTTTTTTTTGGGACATTTGGTAGATATGTTGGAATAGAAAAAATGTGTTTTTATGTATTTGCAAATGTAAGCTGAGATCAGTGTGAGCAGGTTTTAATGAATTGTTGAACCTGTTATTTAAGTGTAAATAATTGTTCCTATTATTATGAGGTGTTGTGTTTGTGGTTGTCGTCAGCTTTAAAATTAATATAAATGTGTTCACAGATCAGCCCGATGCAGATGAGCTGACTATTGACTATTACGATGACCTGTACTGCCCAGCTTGTGATAAATCCTTTAAATCGGATAAAGCGTGAGTAGCTCTGTCCATCTCTGTCTGCTGCTACTTTTTTCTTCAGTTTTAGTTCTTACATCTTTTAACTTTCATCACAGCTACATCACACAGAAAAAAAGCACCTGCAGTTTTAACAAGTGCAGGACCTGAGTGCACATTTGAGCCGAGTGTAGCTTTGACTACTGATGTGGTGAAAACAAAGAATCCACTTTAAAAAATGATTAATTAAGGTCAATTTACTGGATAGTTTGTAAGTTTGTTTCTGCTCAACTTCGTGACAGACTAAAGCCTCTGGATCTGCTGCATTCAGTATTACGCAGTGACCAAGCGAAAGCAGTTTCTCACAGATTCGGCCACAAAATGAACCAGATCACTACAATGTAAAATTCTCCAGTCCACCAGTTTTTTTGTTTTTTTTTTAACTTACATTTTATTGTTCCATTTTTGAAATTTTACAACACAAACATTTAGAACTTAGTGTCAGTTATCGTCCTGTATATTGTCCATTTTTTCCATCGATCTTCACAAGTTGCTTGCTGTAGTCTTATGATATATGTAAGTCTCTCCATGTTGTGAATTTCCTCCACAATGTCTCTCCAATTATTTAGGGTAGGGGGGTCCTCTTTGCAACATTTTCGTGTGATGGCTTATTTAGACGAAGCCAAGAGGATTTTAATCAAATATCCATCCCCACTTGGCACCAGGTTGTTTTAAAGAATGACTCTAGTAGGTGGGTGGAGGTAAAGGCCACATTTGGGTTCAGCACTCACAAAGAGAGCGAAAGTGCTGGTGCATGGAATTCCCATTCCCACAATGCACTTTGTGTCAAAATTTCCAAAAAAGCCTGAGTGACGTTTTGGTTCAGGAGTCTGGGTCTGCTCGAGGTTTCTGCCCGTTAAAGGGAAGTTTTTCCTCGCCACTGTCAACAATCACAAGTGTTTGCTCCTGGAGGATTCTGCTGGGTCTCTGTAAACTTGATTTGATTCTGATTTGAATTAATAAAGCACTTTGTGACTCGGTCTGTGAAAAGTGCTCTATAAATAAAATTTACTTACTTACTTACTTATGTAAACAAGTGGACTGTGTTTATGATGGAGTCATCTTCGAAGTTGTTCACTGTGAGGGAAGTGATTCAGGTGTGTAAGCACAGAAAGACTAATGGTTTAGTGATAATTAGGATATGACTAGGGCAGCGGTTTCCAACCTTTTTTGGTTTGTGACCCCATTTTAACATCGCAAATTTCTGGTGACCGCAGACATTCAAAACGTAGACTTTTTTTTTTTTTTTTGCCAAAATTAATTTGTTTTGATCATGTAATAGTTTGCTATACTATGTTGCAAATAAATGTTAATTTTAGACGACATTTAGTCTATATGATGTATATTATTATGGACGGAGGCAGAAAAGCCAGGTGTAGATTACTGCACAAAGGGAGAATTTGAATTTCCTTGGTTAAGATATGTACAGTCAGTCCAGCTTGGATTTACAAGTCTGACAATTAATACTGAACAAATAAGAACTCAAACTATGAATTATGAAAGAGCTGCAGCATCTGAAACTGACCACAATGAACATTTGACAGATAAACAGAACCACAGTGCTTCAGTTTCACACTCACAGTTTGTCATGTCTTTTATGGATTGGGATTGTCTTTCTCAACTCACCATATATTTTTTATTCGTAAGTTGTTGGGGTTTTTTTCCAGAAATTTCAGGCTACCCCATTTGAATTCCAGCCGTAGGATCCCGACCCTAAGGTTGAAAAACACTGGACTAGGGTTTTATAAATTTGGAAAAGAATTTGTGATGAAAGTCATATGCTGCTTTAAGGTTAGGCACATGGCATCCACAGCTTAAAGTCCACCGGAAACAGTGGTCTGTTCCAGTTTGTCATTGTTTTGTTGTAGTGTGAATAGAGATATTTTGTAAAACAAAAGTTGTGTGGACAGAATTCTTCTTCTTCTTATTTTTAATGGAGATGAAAATACCCATTTAGAAATATATTCCTATTGGAACATAGCCATTAGAAAGGACTTTACATGACATTAGTCCTTTCTAATGGCTGTGCTGATGATAATTCTACTGAATTGTTGGTGCTTATATTCTTTCTTCTTGTTTTTTGTCTTTTCTACAGGATGAAGAACCATGAAAAATCCAAAAAGCACCGGGAGATGGTGGCATTGCTACGGCAACAGTTGGAGGAAGAAGATGATTCACTTGGCATGACTCAGGGTGAAAAGGATGGAAGAGAGGAAGAAAAGGAGCAGGAAGATGAGGAGGAGGAGGACGAGGAGGAAGAAGAAGAGGAGGAAGATAAGCCGAGGCAAAAGTATGGAGCTCATGGTGGATTTAACAAAATGATTGGATTTCACACCCGTTTGTCTTAACACTTGAGTCATTTTTACTGATATTTGGTCTGTCTACTCACACAGGCTGTCCAAAAAGCAGAAGAGAAAAAAGAAACAGCAGAAAGGGTTAAATGTGAGTAATGTCTGACCCAGACTTTAAAGGTGCGGGAGACTTTCGCGACCAATTTTTCATCAAGTCTGTAAAACCTCAGTCATAGCCTAAGTGTCACGAATCTGTAAGTCTTTCTGTGATTACTCACCTGAATCTCTTGCATTGCTGTGAACTATTTCAAAGTGCTTAGGCTATCACTCAGGTTTCCAGATTTGATAACAAAATCGGTGATGAACATCATACACAGCTTTAAGGACAACAAGCCTGCATTTGATTGATTTTGTACATTAAATCTTTCTCTCTCTTCATTCTTGGATTCATTAAAGCAAAGTGCTCCAGAAGAGAATGAAGACAAACCAACACAAACCCCATGTGATGTAGATGCCCACAAAGACCCAGAGGAGCCCACAGAGCCAGAGGAGAGGGGTGAACTTCCTCCCACTGAAGCCAAGAGGTCAGTCTGGTGTGGGGGGGGTGGGGGGGGGGGTGGGGGGGTCCAACCCATTTCTCAGACAATATTCACCTGATTCTTTTCAAATTTCACACATGTATCTTCTTGACATGTGCTTTTATGTCAATTTTTTGCATTTTTGTTAGGATTTTTTTTCAAGTGAATTCCTGGGTAGGCAGGGTATCAGTGGGTAGGAAGTGTTGTGTGACCGGGCGGGGGATGTTAATAGGCTCCGCTTACATTTTCACATGTTGTAACATTGAGTTGCTAGTGCTTATTCTCATGATTTATTCCAAAGTGGTTGCATTATTGTTTGATGAAGCCACTCCATCATTTTTATGACCCTTCAGTGCAAGAGAATAAGAAGAAATAACCTTTAACCAAAAAAAATCAAGAAATCGAAATCCAGCAGATAGATGTAGGGCATCTTTAGTGTTTTTTTTTTTTTTTGAGTGTTTTTGGAGAGATTTTTTTTAGTTTAGCTTCAGACTTTCATTTAGAGCTAATTTGTCTGTCTGCAGTTTAGTTCCCAACAGGCAGTTTCATTGTGTTTATTTAAGCATTTATATTTATTTATGTACAAGTTATTTATATACAAGATAACATAACAAGTGCATTAATTAGGAAGGTTTGTGGCAACAGAACTAATAGAGGATGGATGAAAATTACAGACAAAGTTATTGAAGATTCATTGTTTATTGTAAGTGTTTGGACAACAGAGACTAACATGACTCATGTTTTACTGTTTATTTGTTGTTCTCATATCCAACTAATTCTGTAAAGCCCTGTGAGGCAACCTTGTTTTGATTTAAGGCTCTACAAATGAAACTGAAATGAATTATGTAGAGAATGAATCATTTCCTATTTACAGGGAAATGCAACATCCTCAAATTGAACAATTTAGAAGAAAAACTTGTGAGAATTTCCTGGTAACTTATGTCTTTTCTACATGTTGACTCAGTTCTGGGAAGACGAAAGGAAAGAAAGGAGGAAAAGACAAACCAAAGAATATCAAACCCCACACAGGAGAACAGATGCCTGAGGTTTGTGCAGTCCAACTACATTCTCACCATGTTTGATGGGAATTATTGTCGATATCATTAACTGTTGTTTTACACATACAAGTATCTAACCATCAGTCAGATCAAGAGTGGTCAGGATGTTTTTGTTTTGTTTTTTTTTTAATACCCCCGGTCCCCCCAGATGGTGGAGATATAAAAAAGATGGTCCTTCTGTCTATCCGTCTGAGATTTTTGTCCAACTGATTTCTCGGACACTAATCACCCGATTCTTTTCAAATTGGACACACATGTTCTTTACATGTGCCTCTCTCAATTTCTACATTTTTTTTATTTTATTTTTTTTACAAATTTTTTAATAGTTTTTTTTTTTTTTAAATGAAAGTTAAGACTCAGTATTGATCCCTGGGTAGGCAGGGTATCAGTGAGCAGGAAGTGCTGTGCAGCCAGGCGAGGGTATTAGTAAGCTCCGCCTAGTCTTATCTGCTTGTCTTTTTAAAAGCTTTATTTTGTGTGTGTGTGTTTGTGTATATCCTTGCAGGGATCAGAAATAAACATGAGAGCACTGTTATTTCTTTATTTCTAAGTGTGTGTTTTTGACACATGCATTTTCCATTGTTCATATTTCTGCCTGCAGAGGGAAGTCAATCTCCGCTGTGTGACCTGCAACAATGAGTTCCCAACAAGAAATAAGTTATTTGACCATCTAAAGACAAGTGGCCACGCCTCCGCGCTCTCCCAACACGCTGCTCCGTCCACAAGCAAGAGCAAGAAAGACAAGAGGAAGAACAGATAACACACATTCAGCTGGGTTTACGACGTAGGAGAGCTCTGAGGAGGACAGAGCTGTAAATGTGGATTTGAATGGACTGCAATGACTGAGCCCGTTTACATACACACCAATACCCTGACCATTATCACTGGAGTTATCAGATTATTCAAGCGGTCATGTAAACTGCAGTAATCTGATTATGAGAAATCAGATTAACACACCTGGATTTCTCCCCAATACTCTGATGTCTTCCTGTATGTATACAGGTTGATCTGATTTATTTTGTTCTTTTACATCTGTACATGTAAAAACAATCATAGAAAACGAAAGTTACGTAGTCAAACGACAGCGGAAGACACGTAACAGGAAGTTTGAGTCCACCATCACTACATATGTATGTACTCCAAATGAAATCCAATAATGGACTGGAGCGTCTAAACCAGGTTTTTCAATTATCGCGTGTAAATATGTCAGACCTGATTTTTATGATCATGTAAACAGGCTCACTGATTCAACCATGTTCTTCAGCAGGAAACATTAAACTTGGGATAAATCTGTCTATTCAACCACGGAAGTGTTTCTTAAAACTGTAACTTTTCGGTATTGTCATGAAGAGTGGCGACTATAATTCCGTGTTCATCATATTAATTATTCAGGGTGTTCAACATAAACATCACAGAGTATAACCAAGTCCCACAGTTCTATCTTCAAACATCTAAAAATCTACAAACAGTCCAAAAGAAATCCGCCGAGGAGGTGTCCATGTCCAATAAGAAGCAAACAAAAATCCACACTGAAAATAAAAATAATCCACAGGCCTCAATCCTTTGGGCCAAACAATGAACCATGACGTCCCACGCAGGAAGCAGCGATTCTTCAAACAGAAAAACAAACTCACATCACGCCAACACCGGAGAACATCCACATTCAGGGTGTCAGAATCTGTGGTAGATCCAGTACCGATGCATCCAAGTGTGGAGTTAAATCTGATTCTGTATTGTCCCACTCAGGTCCTATGTAATTCTCCTGAACCGGTCTTGCATACATGAGAACACCGGTACTGGTCCACATTCTGGCAGTAGTCCACCATCTGGAGGAGCTTCTGCCAACCAACGTTCTCCATCACCACCACAGTGCTGATCCTGAAAATATCAGTGAAACCAAAGTAGAGGATACAGTCTGCTCACCCTGTAGACATGATGCAAGTATTTTTTAAAAACATCAAACCAATAGGAACAGTTTTGTAGTTCTGGAATGGTGCCACATGGTCGACCTGCTCACCAACTCTCTTGGTAGTTGTGGATGGACTTGCTGATGGTGTGGTGGATGAAAAATCTCACATCAGGGTTTTTTTTTTTTAAAGGTGCGGGAGACTTTCGTGACTAATTTTTCATCATATCTGTAAAACCTCAGTCATAGCCTAAGTATCATGAATCTGTAAGTCTTTCTGTGATTACTCATCTGAATCTCTTGCATTACGGTGAACAATTTCGAAGTGCCATCCACCATAAACAAACCATTTGTTTACAAACCGAGCTGGGAGGTCACTCGGCATCTTTGGAATTTTGTCGCGACGTGCATTGTGGGAAGTGAAGGCTCGCGCAGCCACCTTACAGTGGCAGCTGGAACAGACACGGAAACGGCAGGAGCTCCCTTCCTTCTATGCATATTCCTCCAGCTGTTTCCGCGTTTCAGCCTTTTCCGCGTTTCAGCCTTTTCCGCGTCGTGTTTATTTCATTCACATACAGTCTACTCTCGTTAAACCGCCCGCCGTTATACCGCCATTTTCGCTCACCGCCGACCAGAACCATTGCACAAAAATCCCCAATGCATTATTCCATTAGCTACCGCCATTTCCGCCTATCGCCATCCGCCAGCCCAGTTCCATGCACAAACAACACTTATACCATTGATTTCCCGACCGTTATACCGCCAGCGTGATTGCCATCGAGTACACATAAATTTTAACAATGCACTGAAACAAACGCGCCAGACGCTGATCGCGACAAGCTACGAGTAGGTCTACGGAACGGCCACCGTTCATTTATCGCAGAACACTCAGTAGGTCAGGATGTCGGGAAGAGGACGTGGGATTAAGCCAAAGCCTCAAGATGATGGGGTGTCATTTCCCGACACGGTATAATAATGCTTAAAATGTTTCCCCACTTTAAATGATCCCTTACAACATAACAGAATCAAGATTTATTTAGAAACGCAATTAGAACGGGTTAACGGAGGCAGCACAGACATCATATAGTAAAGACATGCACATTATGGACGCAACCCGTTGTAACGCCATTTTCGCTATACCGCCAATTTGGCCATGAGCGGAAGTTGGCGGTATAACGAGAGTAGACTGTAATACCATATGGTCACGTTGCTGCTGTCAGGTGGCTACGTGAACCTCCCTTTCCCACAATGCATGTCGTGACAAAATTCCAAAGATGCCCGAGTGACCCCCTGGCTCGGTTTGTAAACAAATGGTATATTTATGGTGGATGGCAGTTCAAAATTGTTCACCGTAACGCAAGAGATTCAGGTGAGTAATCGCAAAAAGACTTACAAATTTGTGATACTTAGGCTATGACTGAGGTTTTACAGATTTGATGAAAAGTTAGTCATGAAAGTCTCCTGCACGTTATGTTTATGTTTATGCATTTGGCAGACGCTTTTTTCCAAAGCGACTTACAGGGGAAAACCAATCAAATCACTCAATCAATCAGATTTTATTTATATAGCGCCAGATCACAACAAAAAAGTTATCTCGTGACACTTTATATATAGAGTTGGTCAAAACCAGACTCTAAACCAGTTTACAGAAACCCAACAGAATCCTCCAGGAGCAAACACTTGTGACTGGTGACAGTGGCGAGGAAAAACTTCCCTTTAACTGGAGGAAACCTCGAGCAGACCCAGACTCCTGGAGGATGGCCGTCTGCCTACCTTTAACTTATTGTGTTAGATTTTTTTTTTTTTACAACCCATACATATTTGCATTTACATTACAATTTCAAATACAACATTTTCAACTGTCACAGCCCAGTCTGCCATTTTCTTGCCTCTACATGTGGTTTCAACTTAATATGAGTGAAAGGGCCGCCTTAAATTTTTACGTCAAATGAACAAATACAAACGCGTTCTCCTAAACAAACATCACTGTCTCAATGAAATATCCCTTATGTGTACCTCTGTCTGTTTTCTGGACACATTTGTTGTGTGCTTACCCCTGTACCACCATGTCTTCATCAACTGCAGACAAAATCTACTTTTATTTCTTGCGGTTTAATTCTTTATGTCTCTACAAATTCCAATCTCACCTAATCATTTAAAAGCTGACCGAGACTTAATTAAAAATGTAACAGCAATAATTATTATTATTACAGTTCAGCTGCAGCATTTTCAGTTGTAAAATGAGGCTTATGCTGTCAGGGGCCGACACCAACGGTATATCTCTGAAATCCCCCCAATCCTCTGCTATAATAAAGCAAATAAATGACACAATGTACAAAAGATACCAACTCAATTTTTGAAGATCAATATGAACCAAATTTGAGCTTGATTGGCCGACTACATCTATTAATAATGTCCAAAAAAACAGATTTTTCAACAGAAGCGCCCCCATTTGGACCAGTGATAATATTCATGTAATTCATGGTAATATTCATGGAACACCCCAAATCAATAGGGTTCTTCCCCTAGGCATCACATGTGTTGTTGCTAAAAGGGTATAGTTATCATGTTCACACAAAGGATATCCAGCCTGAATGATATCAGAAAATTTTTTGCTGAATAATGCCAGAAAAGATATTAGATATTTGTTGGATGATCAATATGAACCAAGTTTGAGCTTGGTTGGCCTAATGTCCAAAAACAGATTTTTCAACAGAAGCTCCTCCAACCACTTGGAAAAAACACATCACCTGGTGTCAAAATATGACATCATGTAAACTCAAGGTAGTGGCATGAACATCATAGAAAATCGATGTGGACTCAATTTGAGCTACATCACTGGTTCCCAGCCTTTTTTTTAGCTTGTGACCCCATTTTAACATCATAAATGTCTGGCAACCCCAAACATTCAAAACGGAGACTTTTTTGTTTTGTTTTGCTAAAATTCATTTGTTTTTGATCATGTAATGGTTTGCTATACTATGTTGCAAATAGACATTAATTTTAGAGGACATTTAGTGTATATACAGGGTGGAGAAGCAAAATTTACAATATTTTGAGGCAGGGATTGAAAGACAGTGTATGACCAATTAGTTTATTGAAAGTCATGAGAATTTATTTGCCACAAGAAAATGTACATAATAGAAAATGTTTTTATTCTATGTGTCCTCCTTCTTTCTCAATAACTGCCTTCACACGCTTCCTGAAACTTGCGCAAGTGTTCCTCAAATATTCGGGTGACAACTTCTCCCATTCTTCTTTAATAGTATCTTCCAGACTTTCTCGTAATAGTTTTGCTCATAGTCATTCTCTTCTTTCCATTATAAACAGTCTTTATGGACACTCCAACTATTTTTGAAATCTCCTTTGGTGTGACGAGTGCATTCAGCAAATCACACACTCTTTGACGTTTGCTTTCCTGATTACTCATATGGGCAAAAGTTTCTGAAAAGGTATGGATAATAGTGTTAGGTATGATTATGACATCAATATATGTTTGGTTTCAAAACAATTGACGTAGTGCCTGCTGAGAAAAAACAACTAAATGTTCATTGTAAATTTTGCTTCCCCACCCTGTAAATGTATATTATTATGGACGGAGGCAGAAAAGCCAGGTGTAGATTACTTCACAAAGGGAGAATTTGATTTTCCTTGGTCAGGATATGTACAGTCAGTCCAGCTGTGATTTACAAGGCTGACAATTAATACTGAACAAACAAGGACTCAAACTACTTAAACTACTACTACTATAACATCTGAAACCGACCACAATGAACATTTGACAGATAAACAGAACCACAGTGCTTCAGTTTCAGACTCACAGTTTGTCATGTCTTTTATGGATTGTGATTGTCTCTGTCAACTCACCATATATTTTTTTTCAGTAAGTTTTTTAAATTTTTTAAATTTTTATTTTTATCAATTACTAGAAATTTCAGGTGACCCCATTTGAATTCCAGGCGACCCCACGTGGGGTCCCGACCCCAAGGTTGAAAAACACTGACCTAGTGAGTGAAAATGACCCCGTATGAACTCTGGATGGTAGACAGAATATGGACATTTGGAAGATGATCAATATGAACCAAATTTGATCTAAATCTGCCAATTATTGTGTGATTTATGTCCAAAAAAAATGATTTTCAACTAAAGCGCCCCCATGTGGATGAGTTATAATACCCATAGAGAAGCTGAAATCCACAGGGTTCTTCCACTTGGGGTCCACTATGTTGGTTATCAAGGGAGAAAAAATCCAACCAAATCTGTCCTAGTTATCAACAAAACACAAAGGAGATCCAGTGGTGGCGATGTTCAGGGTAAAACCATTATATCCCGAAACTCCATTTTGGGGATATAACTGCAAAGTTCAAAATGTTTTTTGCTTCCATAATTTCAAACAATGGCAGTTCATACAGCTGAGGCAATTACTTAAAATAAAACCATAATGTGCGTTATAAAATGTATTCCCAGCTTTGAAACAAGGCGCAAAAGAGCAACGATAAGTTCACGACCAGAAAAGGCACCTTTATTGTCAGTGATGCATTTGGATTTTACGTTACCAAAACATGATGATGCGGGCTTAGCTCCGCCCACTGTCCTTAACTGTCACTGAAGTTGACAGAATTTATTAAGTTAGTTAGACAAGGAATTTCAAGTTAAGATTTGAAACAATTTTAACTGGTATTTTTGTGTTTTCTCAACAAGTCCAGCAGTCAGTTGTTTTTACAGAATAATATGTTAGCACAACAAATGAGCCAAATTCTATTTTACAGTGTACCTCTAGGTTCTGCTTAGACACCAATGAAATCAAAAACCACATAACCAAAGTCAGGTAAATATATCAATTCTAACAACTGGCGAACAACACCTGGGCTTCCTCCTTTCTAAACTGATTTGTGGAATTAACTAATCTCGACCCTAGTCGTTGTACAGGTACAGGGTGACACAAAAAAACGGGAACTTTTTAACAATCCAATAAAACCAAGAGTGATGGAAGAAAAATATTTTATTCATAGTAATTGAAACCTTAAAACATGCCATTTAAGAAACAATGATGGAATTTTCATTTTTTAAAAATTACAGGGTGACCCAAAAAAACGGGAATTTTGTATTGTATAATAACGTATTGGCAGATATGAGCAAGTGGCAGCACTACGAGACAGTGACCTTGAGCAAGTAAACACACCCCCATTTTAGTAACCACCGGAGGCTGTGCGAGAATTGTTCGGTAACCGTGTGATCTCAACATTCGATAACGTTCCCTGGCCCCCTAGATCGCCAGGTTTGTCCGTTTGTGATTTTTTCTTGTGGGGCTATCTCAAGAGTAAAGTGTACACGACTCGTTCAAGAACTCTGGATGAGTTAAAACAGAGAATTCAGGATGAAATTCACAGTATCCCAGCTGAGATGTTGCAGCGGTCAATGAGGAATCTCAACAGCAGATTTCAAGAATGCATTCGTACAGGAGGACGCCATCTACAGGAAGTAATTTTTAAAAAATGAAAATTCCATCATTGTTTCTTAAATGGCATGTTTTAAGGTTTCAATTACTATGAATAAAATATTTTTCTTCCATCACTCTTGGTTTTATTGGATTGTTAAACAGTTCCCGTTTTTTTGTGTCACCCTGTACTTGTGGTGGGTATTTTTTCACTGAAGTCCAGTGGCATTAGAGCACAACTGCATAAAACAGTGACACCCCATAGACCATGGATCTGATCCTGAGCAAATGTTCTCACCGCTTTCTCGGTCGCATTAGAACCCAACACAACAGAACCTCTGTTAGAATCTGCTGCTACTCCAGAGAGAGAACACCAAAACATGAACAAACCCATTAACAAAACTGAATTTACCTCCAAATCCAAGTCCAAAAACTGAGTCAGATGTGACACCACCTAAAAGTAGAAAATCACTACCAATATTTGGACAGACGAGCCTGACATAGTGGTGGTGGATAAACATCGAAAGACAGCGGTAGTGATAGATGTAGCAATCCCAAGTGATAGCAACATCAGAAAGAAAGAACACGAGAAGCTCGAGAAATACCAAGGGCTGAAAGAGGAGACAGAGAAAATGTGGGGTGTGAAGGCATCAGTGGTACCAGTAGTGATCGGGGCACTAGGGGCAGTGACCCCTAAGCTGAGAGGATGGCTCCAGCAGATACCAGGAACAACATCATCAGAACAAAACAGCACAATCCTAGGAACAGCTAAGATCCTGCGCAGAACCCTCAGGCTCCCAGGCCTCTGGTAGAGGACCCAAGTCTGATGGAGACACCGCCCAGGTGGGCCAGAAGAAGATTTTTATATGTGTGTGTGTGTGTATGAATGTGTATATGTGTGTATGTATGTGTATATTTGTGTATGAATATGTATTGACATATATGTTATTGTATTATCTGTTTATGTAAATCACTTTATATTTGTTCATAATTAGGGATGTCCGATATTGGCTTTTTTGCCAAAAACCGATATGCTGATATTGTCCAACGCTTAATTTCCGATTCCGATATCTACCGATACCGCTGCCGATATATGTGGGATATTAAACTAATTTTAGGTAACATCACATATCTCCTGTCATGGAATTAAAACATCATGCCTAATTTTATTGTGATGCCCCATTGGATGCATTCTCAAATGCAACAAGGCTTTCAAAATGTAAACACTGTCTGTGCAAAGAATACATACTTCAACTTAAGTTGTGGAAAAAATGCCATATGTATTTATTTTCTCTCCCTCCCTCCATGAGTCTATTAGAGTGTGGCAACTCTACTGTACAATTTTGAAAACTGCACATTTCTTTCAGCTACGAACAATGCTTCATTTACGCGTCGGTAATCAAGGCATTATTTTATCGGTTTTAATGATAGGCAAAAAAAAACGATAATGATATTCACCAATATTACATTTTTATGCCAATATCGGGCCGCTAATATCGGTGGGCCGATATTATCAGACATCCCTATTCATAATAATATAAAGCCAGAAACCAAATTATATAATAATAAGTATCAGTCATATTATAGTATGTAGTATAGATATGCTCAGACTAGGGAGATTATTACTGTTATTAATTATTTAAGGAGAAGGAGTGGGAGTTTATAAGTTATGCTTCTTCTCACTCCTTTTTGAATATGTTTTATATGTCTTATGTTTAAATGTTTTGTTTTATTTATTTTTTTCTGTTTTGACATTCATATTCAAAATAAATACATCAATCAATCAATTATCTTTGGGTCAATCCTAGGCTGATATTTCTATTTGTCTCCCTGTTGTATTTGCTGATGTTTTCTGTAGGATTTTTTTTTAGATGATTCTGTTCTCTTTGTACAATTTTTGTTGCATTTTCTACTAAGCAACACCAAATGTGATTGAGAATTTAGTAACATAAAAATTCATAATAGGTACAAAAAAGATGATGTTTAAATTACTGGTACAGTCAGGAACACTGCACTGAAGAAAAAATAGTTTTAGAGAATGTTTTCTCTATTTACAGGCAAAACCTTTGCCTAACTCCAGTCTTTAGATCAGTGCAGTGTGACATGGCAGGGGTTGTTGTGTTCCTGATTGCAGATGGTCACTGCTGTTCTGGCTGATGGTTAACTGAAGCTGAACTATGCTCCTGGGAGTCCCGGTGCACAAGCACATGGAACACGCATGTGACTCTGTACTTTGTTTTTGACCGTTTCAACAGTGATCCATGGGCCTCTTCCACAAATAACCTCACATTTAACTGTGACTCTAACCAGTTCTGTCCTCCAGTGGGTGTCTGCATCATGCTGATGATCCAGTGTACTTGTTTCATGGTTATCGTCATCTATTACACACACAGGATTTAAGGAAATTACCCCATAAAGACCCAGCACTACGTTTTTGTCAGCTCCCAAATTAGTTTTTCTCACTATTTAACCTTTCTCCATTTATTACAACATTTTCCTGTGTATTTTGTGTGTTTTTTTTTTCAGTGAAAATCTGTTTTTTTCCTATATTTAATTTACTGATCATGTAGAAGTTCATAAAAGTTCAGATTAAAGTTGAGGGTTATTTGATCAGAAACAGAGAAAACTGAAGAAAAAGTGACTTTTTCAGTGAAGATATCAATAACTGAAGTGTCTCATCCACTGTCATTGATCCAACTACATGAGTTTTATTGGTGAATTAATGTTGTAGAACATAGGTGTCAAACATACGGCCCGGGGGTCAAATCCAGCCCGCCAAAGGGTCCAAGCCGGCCTGTAGGATGAATTAGTAAAAATGCAAAATTACACTGAAGATATTAACAATCAATGGTGTAAAAATTATTTTAATTCAGGTCCTACATACAGATCTCATTTGGGTCAGATCAGTAAAATAGTATCACAAAAACTTATAAATAATGACAAGTGCAAATTTTATCTTTGTTTTAGTGAAAAAAAGTAACATTACATGAAAATGTTTATATTAACAAACTATCCTTTTACAAAAAAATGTGAATAACCTGAACAACTATGAACAACCTGAAATGTCTTAAGAGAAATAAATGCAATTTTACCAATATTATACCTGGTACTATATGTTTGGTGTATTTGTAATAGTAATGTAAGTGGTAACGCACATGTGTAAACTGATAAACTGAGGCAGAATATTGTTAAAATTGCACTTGTTTTTCTTAAGACTTTTCAAGTAGTTCATGTTATTCAGATTTTTAATGAAATGTTGTAGATGTAAACATTATCATCATGTAATTGTACTTTTTTCACTGTTATTGTTTTACTGGTCCAGCCCACTTCAGATCATATTAGGGTGAACGTGGCCCCTGAACTAAAATGAGTTTGACATCTCTGTTGTAGAAGATAACAGTGTTTCCACGGTAACTATGGAGCCTCTGAATGTCCAAATGAGTCATATCTGATGACCATGAAAAGATGACAAACTGCATTTTACAACATTTATTTACATGTATTGATAGGATTAGTCGATCAGAAGTTATTAAACATTTTAGATCCGTAGATGATTTTGGTTTCCAGTGGTTGTTTGGGTCTTTATGGGTTAAACTCTGATTATAGGAAGACACATTAACCCTCAAAACAACAGCTGAACCCCTTATTACATCAGTGTGCTTTATGAAGTCAGATATTATTCTGTTTTTTGTGTTTTATGGATCTTCAGACGTTCTGTGGCAAATGTGTATAATGTATGAAAATAGATATGTATCACTGTTGGCATTTGTTCAGTTGGTAATAGGACTGTTTTTGGGCACATGTGCATGGTCATTTAAAAAACATAAGGCAATGTCTACTGCCACAGTACTGTGGCACAAAATATGGGTTTGTCTATTTCCACAGACAAATAAGTAAGTAAGTACATTTTATTTATAGAGCACTTTTCACAGACAGTCACAAAGTGCTTTACCAATTCAAATCAGAATCAAATCAAGTTTACAGAGACCCAATAGAATCCTTCAGGAGCAAACACTTGTGATTGGTGACAGTGGCGAGGAAAAACTTCCCTTTAACAGCAGAAACCTCAAGCAGACCCAGACTCCTGAAGGATGGCCGTCTGCCTTGACCAGTTGGGGTTAAAGAGAGAGAGTAAAGGAGGAGAAAAGAGAGAGCGATAGAGATATAAAGAGACTGGGGGGGGGGGGGGGGGGGGGGCACATGGAGTACTTTATGATGAATACATAGAGTGTAATCAGTTTGTGGTGGCCCTGGGTCAGGTGGGAGACTAAAAAGCCTTTTTGAACAGGAAATCAAATGTTCAGAAATCAAATGTTAGCATTTGTACTAGAGCCAATCAGGGATACTGTTCCATTAACTCATTCTCCTCTAGTTGCCACAGTACTGTGGTCACATATGGAGTATACTTCAGTTCATTATTTTGTGCATTTTTCTGCCACAGTACTGTGGCAACTGATGGAAGAAATGAAAAAAATAGTGACAGTACATAGTATAGAATAGGAATTATTGTTCTAAATAATCTATATGTTTTATGGTGTTCTTTGCTCTGTGCAGTCAGTGAGGCTGGAGAAGGTGGGCGGAGCTAAATGTTAGATAGATGTGGTAGTGTGCACTGTGACTTCTCAGTTCTGAGTCAGTTCGGTGTTGTGGTCCTGTGGAATTCTGCACTCTGAGTGTTGTCCCAGTGGCTGATTTATATCAATGTTGGATTTACCTACAGGTGCTGTGCGTGCCCCTCCCCCACTTGAAAATCTTTAGAGGAAAAAAAAAAAGCTACTCCAACCAGGAATTGAACCTGGTCTTCCGCGTTGCAGTCCGATACTTTACCAAGTGAGAGAAAGATCTGTTGTGTTTCAGGTCAACCTATTTGCCTTATGATTGCCTTAGAACTTTCCAGGATGTACATGACGGTCTAGCCATGACAAAACAAGGGCGCTGATTGGCTCTGTGGTAATAGACAAACCCATATTTCGTGCCACAGTACTGTGTCAATAGCCACTTCGAAAATGTAAATAAATACCCTGAAAAACAACCATAAAAATATTAGGATAAAAAGTTGTAGACTGCTTTGTAGAAATTGCTCTAAAATGATCCATTTACAGACAAAGAAAATGTAAAACATGGACTTAACAGATAGAACTTCAAGGTTACACCTGAGGCAGAGTAATAAAAAATGATAGAAAAACAGGATAAAACCATGAGAGGCAGAGGTCAAAAATGCAGATTGGGGCTTTAATGATTCAATGAGTGACCAGTGATTCATGTAACCCAACCAAAAACAGGTGATTATTGGTTGGTCTATGAAGCATCTTAAAGCCAGCAGAGCTTCAGGATGATACAAAAGAAGAAAACCGAGATCATAATCTGAGGTAACTGCTGGATAATCACTATAATCACACATCAAGTCACAGAAATAGTTGGACTTTGTATGTCAAGCAGCGAACGAATGTGGTTAAAAAAAAAAAAAAATCAGGAACATGAGGGTGGCTCATGCACAAAGACGAGGACATAGACGGCCATGGTAACTAGAAATCAACTCCAAGAGGTGACGCATGAATGACTGTAACCTCTGACACCACAGTCGTCTAAGAAAAACAGTGGGTAGTCAGTGAATTGTTGCACATCGAAAAGATCCTTGAGCTAATATTAACACATGGAACAGCCTGTAATCAGTCCAACATTAAACGCTTTCAATCATTGTATGTATTACACCAGTGGTTCTCAACCTTTTTTATCTCCTGACTAGGGCTGTGTATTGGCAAGAATCTGGCGATACGATACAAATCCAATACTAGGATCATGATACGATATATCACAATATATCATGATACTGTTAAAAAGGCAATTTTTTGTTTGTTTGTTTCTTTTTTTTTTTTAAAGAATTATTTCGTGGAATAATTGAATTACACCAGAAATATGCACAAATACTAAACAAATTTTTATTCGATCACAACACGATCTAATGCTATATCACAACATTTTTCTAATTCTCCTAATTTCCAAAGGAACTAACATCTGCCACTCACAGACAGTAAAACGTGCTTTTAGGATGCTTCAAATAACCATTATTTAACTCTTTCAATGCCATGGGCCGATTAAATCGGCTTTACGAATACAACCTTTAAAGTGCCACGGGCCGATCAGATCGGCTTTGGAGAACACGCCATATTTGTGTACAAACAAACCATCCACCCCCATTTCTTTCTCACATTTCGATGACGTTCTTTCAAATCTTCTTGCAAATTACGATCAATAATGAATCGGCTGCGTCCGGTGCGTTTTGAATCTAAGTAGCAATCGGTCGGATGTTACAGAGCGGTTTTTGACCAAGGAAGAGCTCGCGTTTCATTTTCTGCTTGGGAAATTTTATGAATGAATTCATGAATGAAATCATATGCAGATTAGATGGCCATTTTGTAGTAATATCGTAAACACAGCGATCTGTCAAAACAGTCCCATCTGCTAGAAAATGAGTTCTGATGACGATTCAGACTTCGATTATAAAAACGACGCGAAATACTGAAAAACGGCCAAATTCTGTGGCACTTTTAAGGCTTATTAGCCCCTTAACTGTCTGGCACCGAAAGAGTTAATAAAACAGGGTTAACCCTCCGGTATCCAGGTGCGCCTTTTAGGCACACTTTGCACTTTGTTTTAAAAAACTTCATATTATTTTTCACAATTTAAATAAGGTTAGAATTCAAAAGTTGTTCATTTTTGCATGATCTTTAAAATTCTGGCCACCAACTAAAATTTGCCCATTGTAAACAAAAGAAAATTACAAGACTAGCATCTGTTTCCCAAGTGTGCCTAAAATGCACTGTTTCTTCCATTTGATATGTATGATTAGGGCTGACCTTGATTTACAAAAATAAAATCAAATTAGAGCAGAAAAATAAATCAATATATAATATTTAATAATTTGATTTATAGGTGTGCCTTTTTTGGCACACTTGGTGACAGATGCTAGCAGTTTTGAACATTTGACCTAACGCCAAAAATAATTATGCAGATTAACCAATGTTGGAGTTAATCATTGACATATGCCAGACTGCAAAAATCAAATAATATGTGATCCCCTTTTTTGTTGTGTATTGAAAAAAAAATTTTTTTGTGTTTTTTGCATCCAAAAAAAAGGTTTGTTTACATACAAACATGGAATTTAAAGGGTGAAAAAATGTGACTATCATTGAGTATTTGGTATTTTTATATACGGCTCAAGTTGATGAAATAGAAAAAAAAGTGTAAAAAAATGAAAAACTGTATGAAATTTTTTTTGACATTATTCCACAAGTGTGTCAAAAAGGCACACTTGGTGCTTAGTAAGGGCCTTGCTGGACGGGATACCGGAGGGTTAAATAATAATAAACAAGATATAAACAATAAAGAAAAACAAAAAACAAAAATGAACCTCCACAATATCTGCATTTGAATAAATACCTAAAAATATCGATACAGTACTTTTTAATATCGATACAGTATTGTGAAATTAAATATCACGATATATTGCAGAACCGATATTTTCTAACACCCCTACTCCTGACCCCATTTTAACATCACAAATTTCTAGCGACTGCAGACATTCAAAACTGACACTTTTTTTTTTTGCTAAAATTAATTTGTTTTTGCTAAATGTTAATTTTAGAGGACATTTAGTCTATATAATGTATATTATTATGGACGGAGGCAGAAAATCCAGGTGTAGATTACTGCACAAAGAGGGAATTTGATTTTCCTTGGTCAGGATATGTACAGTCAGTCCAGCTTGGATTTACAAGGCTGACAATTAATACTGAACAAACAAGAACTCAAACTATGAATTATGAAAGAGCTGCAGCATCTGAAACTGACCACAATGAACATTTGACAGATAAACAGAACCACAGTGCTTCAGTTTCACAGTTTGTCATGTCTTTTATAGATTGTGATTGTCTCTCTCAACTCACCATATATTGTTTATTAGTAAGTTTTTTATTTTTATCAATTACTAGAAATTCCAGGCGACCCCATTTGAATTCCAGGCAACCCCACGTGGGGTACCGACCCCAAGGTCGGTAAACACTATACTGCAAATTCAAAGCATTCAAAGTATGATTATACCGTAGCAAACAAGCAAAACAGATCTAATAGAGTCAATTAAACAGTTCAAATCAAAAAAAAAAAAAAAAAAAAAAAAAGAAAAGAAAAATCATTTAAGTGGAATAAAACTCAAATATTCTTACTAAAATATGGTCCAATTTAAAATGTGAATTACCCTAGTATTGTCCCAAATACCATTTGTGATTTCTGTGATAGGCTAAGTACAAAGGCTGAACCCAAAAGCAAGACCACAAAAATCCAGTAAGGTTTAGTGTTTTTATTAAACACTTTTACAGGGGCAAGTATACAACACAGAGATAATACAACTTCTGTGAGGCCACCGGATCCGGGGAAAAACGTCTGGGCTGCGGGTGGATACGGCAGTCGACCAGCTTGGCAGAGCCGGGAAAACCCCAACGGAATCCCCACTAGGGACAAACAGAGGGTGGTCAAAAAACAAGCCAGGTCAAACAAGCAACGGTACATGGGGGACAGGCAAACTCACGGTAGTAATCCAGGCGAAGGTCGAAGCACATGTAATCGGTGGAGGCTGAGGTGATAAAGGGAGTAGGCAGAGACAGAGTCGGGTAACGAACCAGGTCAATAACGAGCAGGCAGGATAGGAACAGGCTGAATCAGTGGTCGAAGGACGAAAACGGGTCAAAAACAGCAGACAAACGAACAGGATCCAAAACGCTGGTTAGTGAACACAACAAGTTGTAGAGCACAAACTGGCAACTAAACAGGGGAAGACTGAGGGTTTAAATACACAGGAGGGCGGGAAGACAATTGGACACAGGTGGAGATAATCAGGGAGGAGTCAGGTAATCAGGGAAAAGGTGAACACGATCAGGGAGAGGAAGTAAAGACAACAGACAAGACACATGAGGGAAACTTAACAAAATAAAACAGGAAATGACAAACAGAACAGACTAGACAGACAAAGTCCAGAAGCTGACATGACAATTTCTTTGAATTAAGGGAGAGTAATTATAATTTCAGAGATCATTATATTTGTGAATGGACTAAAGCAGGGGTGTCAAACTCATTTTAGTTCAGGGGCCACATACAACCTGATATGATATAAAGTGAGCCGGACCAGTAAAGTAATATAAATAATAGGATAATAATAACTTTTGAGTGAATAAATTAAAATTCCATAATGAAAATGTTTACATCTATGAATTGTACTTGAACATAACATGAACAAATATGAACAACATGAAAATTCTTTAGTAAAATAAGTGCAATGTTAAGAATATTACGCCTTAGTTTATCATTTATACATGCGAATCACAACTTAGAGATCACAGTGGATCTACAAATACACAAAACATTAAATAACAGGACAAATATTATTAAAATTCCACATACTTCTCTTAAGACATTTTAGTTATTCACATTTTTTGTAAAAGGCTAGTCTGTAAATGTAAATATTGTTGTGCAATGTAACTTTTTTTACACTAAAACAAAGAGAAAAATTTACAGTTTTCATTACACTGGTCAACAACAAATTTATTGTTTAAGTTTTTTTGAGCTGATTTAGGATAATTTTGGTGTGCTGAATCCAAAAATCACATTAATTTTGCTCAATCAGGTCAACTTTCTGAACTATGCTACATATTGGCTTTTTAACATTTTTGCTTACATTTATGGGCATTTTCACATCATATGATACAAAATTCTTTCATATTTCTTGCAATAAACGAGTTCTGAAGATTTGACTTTTGCCAACTTATAATTAATGTTTTTTTTAATATTACAGGTGAATGAAATGGCTTCGACTAGAAGATCTTGCAAAAATAAGCCTGACGTATTCTGCTACATCTGCGGTGAATACACCGTTGTACCTAACAGGAATCCTGTTAGAAAATGATTTTTTTTCTCTTAAAATCTATTTTGGGTGAGAACTATATAAAAAATCAACTGATAAAGTCACAAAAATGTAATCAATTTTGTGAGAAGATCAAATTTTCAAAATCAAATTAGCAAAAAAACCTGACCTGATTGAGAAAAACAGATGTCAGTTTTGGATTTAGCGGTGCAAAATGGTCCTAATTCAGTTGAAAAAACCTAGACAACTTGCAAAAAACGTGTTTTTCTAACCCAGTGTTATTTATAAGTTATTATGATAGTATTTTACTGGTCTGATCATTTTTAGATTGAAATGACCTAAAATGATTTTAACATCCTTGATTGTTAATATCTTCAGTGTAATTTTTGCATTTCACAAATTCATCCCATGGACCGGATTGGACCATTTGGCGGGCCAGATTTGGCCCCCGGGCCACATGTTTGACACCTGTGGACTAAAGGGCGGACAAATGTGAAGTCTAGATGGACTGGGGGGGTGGGGGTGAAATTATGGAATGGACCTGATGATAAACTGAAGTTATTCACTCCTTTGACAAATTAAAAAAATGCCTTAAGTTTTTAATCATTCAGGAATATTGAATTGAGATGTTAGATATGTTTTTGTTGTTGTTGATTTTTTTTTTTTAATTTATGGCGTGAATGTTCGAGGCTGTACACATTTAACCCTTTCATGCATGAATTATTATTTATTATTATTATATTATTTCTTGAGTGTTTTTATTCCTCCTTAGACATGAAAAAAAAAACAATGCAATCAGTTTTTTTTTTCATGGAGTTACAAACATGTCCATGCATTTAATTTTTGAAGTAAAGAAACGTGTGTTTAAAACCCAATATCAGAAAGTACAGAAGAGGATTAGGGCCACAGGAAAAAAATACAATAAATTAAAATAAGGTCCAATATATGCATATATTTTTATTATTATTATGGAAAAAAAAGTCAAAATTCTGAGATTAACCCTTTCATGCATACTGGTCACTACAGTGGACAGTTCTTCTCCAGCTGTTCTCTTGTATATTCAAGGGTTTTGTTGTTTTAGTTCCATATCAGCCAACACAGTGAACACTTATGCATCATCTCATAAACTGCAATTCATACCATTATTGTAACTTTGCTGTTCTTGATTGGTTCTTGAGTGGAAATCAATTGTTAATATTTATTTTTTGCATATTATCTCCATGAAGTGAGTAATAACTAGTGTTAGAATATATTAAAATGTGAGAAAACATCAGATTAGCTGCATTAAACATGGTTTCAATTCACTGTTTTCATATCACTTTATCATATTGGGTTTTAAATACATGTTTCTTTGCTTCAAGAATAAAATTCATGGTGTAGCTGAGTGGACACTTTTGTAACTCCATGAAAAACAGGTTGATTTAAAAAAAAAAAAATAAAAAATCAATCACATTGTTTTTTCTTTTCATGCCTAAAGAGGAATAAAAACACTCAGGAAAAAAAAAAAAATCTTGATTAAGGTTCTCATAATTCATGCATGAAAGGGTTAAAGTCAGAATTCTGAGAAAAAAAGTCAGAATTCTGAGATTAAAGTCCAGTGGCCCTAATCCTGTTCCGTAAGAAAGTAATATGAAAACAATGAAATAAAAGCATTTTTATTGCTGCAAATCTGATGTTTTCTCCCATTTTAACATATTCTAGTCCTAGTTATTACTCACTCCATAGAGATAACATGCAAAAAAAAAACAAACCTTTGTGTCTAACAAATAACAGGTGATTTCCACTCAAACATGTTACTGCAGATCAGGTTTATGAAGAACAGCAAAGTGACAGTAATGGTCTGAATGTCAGTGTATTATGGGATGGTGCATAAGTGACCACTGTGTTGGCTGATATGGAACTAAAACAACAAAACCCATGAATATACAAGAAAATAGCTGTAGAATAACTGTCCACTGTAGGATAGGCAAAAAAATACGCTTTTGCTTCTAGCCTATTTCTTTTTTTTGGTTTTTATGTTTATTGTAGTTATTGTACTGGGTGCAATGATTAATGTACAAACCAAAAATAAACATTTCATTCATTCATTCATCCCAGAAATGAAGCCGTTTTAAGTAAATTCTCATGCATCTTCATGGTGCTTTTTCACTCACAGAACCTTGAGATAAATGTATAGTTTGATTTTCACTGTATAAACAAAGCTGTATTGCAAATATTGATGTTAGCAGTAACTGGATATTATTTCATACTCCCAGTTCAAATCATGAATTATTTTGCTTCTGAAATACAAGTTTAACTTTTGTCTGGAAAACCACATTTTCACCAGACAGCAGAGTGAAAAAAGGAAGTCATATGAGACCTTAGCGGCTGTTTCTCAAGCTGCTGGAGTCTGAATCATGACATTTTTTAATTAGTAACAGAAAAACAAACTGTGTTCATAGAGGTTAAGTATATCGAAATACAACCTGGCATTGTTAACCCTTTCATGCATTAATTATGAGAACCTTAGTTAAGATTTTTTTCTTGAGCGTTTTTATTCCTCCATAGGCATGAAAAAAACAATGTGATCAAAAAATTTTTTTTTCATGGAGTTACAAAAATGTCCACGCGTTTAATTTCTGAAGTAAAGAAATGTGTTTAAAACCCAATATCAGAAACTGATATTAAAACGATGAAATATGATGTTTTCTCCCATTTTAACATATTCTAGTCCTAGTAATTACTCACTCCATAGAGATAACATGGAAAAAAAAAAAAAAACCTTTGTGTCTAACAAATAACAGGTGATTTCCACTCAAACATGTTACTGCAGATCAGGTTTATGAAGAAGAGCAAAGTGACAGTAATGGTCTGAATGTCAGTGTATTATGGGATGGTGCATAAGTGACCACTGTGTTGGCTGATATGGAACTAAAACAACAAAACCCATGAATATACAAGAAAATAGCTGTAGAATAACTGTCCACTGTAGGATAGGCAAAAAAAATACGCTTTTGCTTCTAGCCTATTTCTTTTTTTGGTTTTTATGTTTATTGTAGTTATTGTACTGGGTGCAATGATTAATGTACAAACCAAAAATAAACATTTCATTCATTCATTCATCCCAGAAATGAAGCCGTTTTAAGTAAATTCTCATGCATCTTCATGGTGCTTTTTCACTCACAGAACCTTGAGATAAATGTATAGTTTGATTTTCACTGTATAAACAAAGCTGTATTGCAAATATTGATGTTAGCAGTAACTGGATATTATTTCATACTCCCAGTTCAAATCATGAATTATTTTGCTTCTGAAATACAAGTTTAACTTTTGTCTGGAAAACCACATTTTCACCAGACAGCAGAGTGAAAAAAGGAAGTCATATGAGACCTTAGCGGCTGTTTCTCAAGCTGCTGGAGTCTGAATCATGACATTTTTTAATTAGTAACAGAAAAACAAACTGTGTTCATAGAGGTTAAGTATATCGAAATACAACCTGGCATTGTTAACCCTTTCATGCATTAATTATGAGAACCTTAGTTAAGATTTTTTTCTTGAGCGTTTTTATTCCTCCATAGGCATGAAAAAAACAATGTGATCAAAAAAATTTTTTTTTCATGGAGTTACAAAAATGTCCACGCGTTTAATTTCTGAAGTAAAGAAATGTGTTTAAAACCCAATATCAGAAACTGATATTAAAACGATGAAATATGATGTTTTCTCCCATTTTAACATATTCTAGTCCTAGTAATTACTCACTCCATAGAGATAACATGGAAAAAAAAAAAAACCTTTGTGTCTAACAAATAACAGGTGATTTCCACTCAAACATGTTACTGCAGATCAGGTTTATGAAGAACAGCAAAGTGACAGTAATGGTCTGAATGTCAGTGTATTATGGGATGGTGCATAAGTGACCACTGTGTTGGCTGATATGGAACTAAAACAACAAAACCCATGAATATACAAGAAAATAGCTGTAGAATAACTGTCCACTGTAGGATAGGCAAAAAAAATACGCTTTTGCTTCTAGCCTATTTCTTTTTTTGGTTTTTAGGTTTATTGTAGTTATTGTACTGGGTGCAATGATTAATGTACAAACCAAAAATAAACGTTTCATTCATTCATTCATCCCAGAAATGAAGCCGTTTTAAGTAAATTCTCATGCATCTTCATGGTGCTTTTTCACTCACAGAACCTTGAGATAAATGTATAGTTTGATTTTCACTGTATAAACAAAGCTGTATTGCAAATATTGATGTTAGCAGTAACTGGATATTATTTCATACTCCCAGTTCAAATCATGTATTATTTTGCTTCTGAAATACAAGTTTAACTTTTGTCTGGAAAACCACATTTTCACCAGACAGCAGAGTGAAAAAAGGAAGTCATATGAGACCTTAGCGGCTGTTTCTCAAGCTGCTGGAGTCTGAATCATGACATTTTTTAATTAGTAACAGAAAAACAAACTGTGTTCATAGAGGTTAAGTATATCGAAATACAACCTGGCATTGTTAACCCTTTCATGCATTAATTATGAGAACCTTAGTTAAGATTTTTTTCTTGAGCGTTTTTATTCCTCCATAGGCATGAAAAAAACAATGTGATCAAAAAAAATTTTTTTTTTCATGGAGTTACAAAAATGTCCATGCATCTAATTTCTGAAGTAAAGAAATGTGTTTAAAACCCAATATCAGAAACTGATATTAAAACGATGAAATATGATGTTTTCTCACATTTTAACATATTCTAATCCTAGTTATTACTCTTTTCATGGAGATAATATGCAAAAAAAAAAAAAAAAAAAGAATTTTTTTCTAACAAATAATTGATTTACACTCAAACATGTTACTGCAGATCAGGTTTATCAAAAACAGCAAAGTTACAATAATGGTATGAATTACAGTGTATGGGATGGTGCATAAGTGACCACTGTGTTGGCTGATATGGAACTAAAACAACAAAACCCTTGAATATACAAGAGAACAGCTGGAGAAGAACTGTCCACTGTAGTGACCAGTATGCATGAAAGGGTTAAAGATTCGTCATACTAAAAATGTCAAAAGGCAGATGTTTTACATGTTTTCCAAGAGGTACTATTCCAAAAATGACTACAAAATTACAGCACGTTGTCATTTTTCTAAAACATTTTTCAAACTCAGTGCACTGGTGAGTGTGGTTTCCAATCCGTGTATCGTTCATTCATTCGTTTTTCAATTTAAAACCAAAACTGAAAAAAACAAAACAAAAAAAGACTCGTTTTTTTGTTTTTCATTTTCAAAACCAGAATGAAAAACTGATAAGGGTTCACTTTTCTAATTCCCGATTTTGTGCTCAAATGAAACATGGAAAAAGCGGATAACGACCGTTTCATCCGATTTTGCTATTTTCAATATAATTCAGTCATCTGACCCGGAAGTAGGGGTTACTAGGGAAAAAGTAAACACACGGAATCATGGCCGGACTGGAGGAATATTTTGCTATAATTAAGCAGCTGTTTGATACGGAAGTGTATATCATTCACCAAAAAAAATGAACTTGGCTCTTTCTGAATGAATGAGGTACTGTTTTGTGAAAAAAAAATTACATTCAGCTCTGTTTTTCTGAATTAGCAAGAAAATTATCTTGTAAATTGAGAAAAACAGAGCTGAATTTATTTTTGTGTGTGAATGCAACACGCTTCCGTACGTATCAAACAGCTGCTTAATTATAGCCAAATATTCCTCCAGTCTGGCCATGATTCCATTTGTTTATTTTTTCCCTAGTAACGACTACTTCTGGGTCAGACACCCAAACTATATTGAAAATAGCAAAACAGAATGAAACGGTCGTTATCCGTTTTTTCCATTTTTTATTTGAGCACAAAATGGGGAAATGGAAAAATGAACCGTAACCCGTTTTTCATTCTGGTTACCTCCGCCAAGGAGGTTATGTTTTTGCCACGGTTTGTTTGTTTGTCTGTCCATTAATGTGCAACATAACTCAAAAAGTTATGGACAGATTTGGATGAAATTTTCAGGGTTTGTTGGAAAGGGGATTAGGAAGAAATGATTAAATTTTGGTGGTGATCGGGGGGGGCGCAGACCAGAAAATTTAATCAAAATCTCAACTGATCAGCCTTGGCGGAGGTCTGCACTCTCCGAGTGCTTCTAGTTTTGAAAATGAATTTGATTTTTGGTTTTAAATTGAAAACCTAATGAACGAATGATACACGGATTGTTTCCTCCTCGGTGCACTGGAAGCAGGTTTCTGATCTAATTTCTATCTTCTTTCCATGAAGTCGTGAATGGACTTGTTAAAAACAGCGATGAAGAAATTCGCGTCATCCATGGTGATGCACATGGGAGGTTTAATGCGGAAGGTCTGAAATGAAAAGAAAACCTACTGATTAGGTGTACGTCACACACTGAAAGTAGACAATAAAGACAGATTACGTTCATCAGTGTGGCTTTTTTTAAACCCATAAGTAGACAGAATAATACTGTCTAATGCTGCTGTTACCTGTCCGTATACTCCTCCTTTCCCAATCAGGACTCCCATGTCCTTAACGTCCTCAAATATCTCATTCATTGCATCTGGAGGTAATGGGTCTCTGCTGGCCTGTGGACGTGGGATAGAGTGACATGAACAAATACCTTGGTTTAGTATGTTTGAACCTAGGTTATTATCGTTAACAAAAACTAATGAAATGATGAAAACTAGAATTGAAAAAACCTTTTCGTTCCCTGAAATAAATAAAAACTAAAATTTAAAAGAAAAAAATGATAACTAACTGAAACTGTATTGTGTGTTTACAAAACTAACTAAAATGTATCAAAATTATGGATGAAATTCCCTCAGTTTTCGTCTTTGTCAATGTTGGATTGATACGAAATCGATTTATTTCGCTCTAGCAATTTTATCTAGCGTCACCATACGACACTCGACGGTCCTTCACTTGTGGTTTAATGTCGTCTTCTGGTCCCCACTCTACCTGGAAACATGGAGACTAAAGTTGGGAGAAAGCAGCAGAGTCCTGTCTGGGATTTATTTGAATACGACAGCGAAGAAGAGGAAACGACAAAACTAAAATTAATACTAAAACTAAACTAAAATGAAGCATTTAGAAAAAAAGAAAACTAATAAAAACTAGCAAACCTGCTCTAATAATAATAATAATAATAATAATAATAATAATAATAATAATAATAATAAACTTAATTTGTATAGCACCTTTCATACAGAAATTGTAGCCCAAAGTGCTTCACATTGATTGAAAAAATACAATATTAAAATACATTAAGATTTGATTATACATCAAGAAATAAAATGAAATTTGAGAGAAATACAATAAAATTAAAATAAATATAAAAACAGCGCACATTAAGATATTTGATTATGCATAGAATTTTTGAAGTGCAAGAAATAAGATGAAATTTGAGAGAAATACAATAAAATAAAAATAAAAGCAGCGCACATTAAGATATTTGATTATGCATAGAATTTTTGAAGTGCAAGAAATAAGATGAAATTTGAAATACAATAAAATAAAAAATAAAAACAGAAATAAAATAAAATAAAATAAAAATAAAAACTCTAAAAACGAATTAAAACTAACTGAATTAAAGAAAAAAAGTCAAAACTAAATAAAACTAAACTATAATGAAAAATCCAAAACTATTATAACCTTGGTTTTAACTCATAAAGACCCAAATATCATCAGCTACCAAAATCATCTACTGATATAAACTGGTTAATCCTTGTTGATCCACTAATACATGTAAATAATTGGTGTAAAATACAGTTTGTCATCTTTTCATGGTCATCAGATATGACCCATTTGAATGTTTAGAGCAGTGTTTTTCAACCTTGGGGTCGGGACCCCAAATGGGGTCACCTGGAATTCAAATGGGGTCACCTGAAATTTCTAGTAATTAACAAAAATAATGATAAAAACTTACTAATAAAAAGTATATGGTGAGTTGACAGAAACAATCCCAATCCATAAAAGACAAACTGTGAGTGTGAAACTGAAGCACTGGGGTTCTGTTTATTTGTCAGATGTTCATTGTGGTCAGTTTCAGATGCTGCAGCTCTTTCATAATTCATAGTTTGAGTTCTTGTTTGTTCAGTATTAATTGTCAGCCTTGTAAATCCAAGCTGGACTGACTGTACATATCCTGACCAAGGAAAATCCAATTCTCCCTTTGTGCAGTAATCTACACCTGGCTTTTCTGCCTCCGTCCAGAATAATATACATTATATAGACTAAATGTCCTCTAAAATTAACCTTTATCTGTAACATAGTATAGCAAACTATTACATAATCAAAAACAAATTAATTTTAGCAAAAAAAAAAAAAAAAGTCTCCGTTTTGAATGTCTTAGGTCGCCAGAAATGTGTGATGTTAAAATGGGGTCAGGAGACAAAAAAGGTTGAGAACTACTGGTTCAGAGGCTCCGTGGTTACCATGGAAACACTGTCATCTTCTACAGCACTGATTCACCAATAAAACCCATGGAGTTGGATCAATGACAGTGGATGGAGATGCTTCTTTTTATGTTCAGTTACTGATATCTTTGCTGAAAAAGTCACTTTTTCTTCAGTTTTCTCTATTTTTGATATAATAATCCTCAACTTTACTCTGAGTTTTTTTGAACATCTACATGATTAGTAAATTAAATGTAGGCAAATACCACTACTACTACTACTTTTACTACTACCACCACTACTACTACTACTACTACTACTACTACTACTACTACTACTACTACTACTACTACTACTATTACTACTACTACCATTACTACTACTACTACTATTACTACTACTACCATTACTACTACTACTACTACTACTACTACTACTACTACTACTAATAATAATAATAATAATAAGTGGAATATTTGCAGTATCACACTGCAAATAAAGTCAAATAAAGGTCCAGTGATTATATTTGCTGAACTCCACTTCACTCAGGAAGTCTTTTTTGCAGTTTCCACAGTGTGACAACAGGGACCACCACGTACTATCAGACACATCTTTGTAGTATCACCTTCACCGACGTGACAACCCAACCAAGGTGATATTAAACCAGGGGGAAAATCATTTAGAATGCAAGACCGAGCCCACATCGCTGCTTCTGCACTACGCAAATGTGTTATCATGTCAGAATGTATCATTTCATTATTAGAATAGAATAGAATAGAATAGAATAGATCTTTATTGTCACTTTCAGAGGAACAATGAAAATCAGTTTAGCAGCTCAGTTCTATTTAGCAGCAAAAACACTTAGTGCATAAAGGACTGTATAAAGATATCGCACAAAATACTAAGAAAATGTAGGCATGTGCAAAGGCTCTAGAATAAAATATTAAATACACATGTGCTACCAAAGTACTACTAGAACTACACAAAAGCTAACTCTGTATTACAGATGGGAAACATGTACAACAAACTTATCTTATCTTATCTTATCTTATCTTATCTTATCTTATCTTATCTTATCTTATCTTATCTTATCTTATCTTATCTTATCTTATCTCATCTAATCTTATTTTATGTTATCTTACCTTATCTTATCTCATCTAACCTTATCTTATCTTATCTTATCTTACCTTGTCTCATCTCATCTTATTTTATCTTATCTTATGTCATCTAACCTTATCTTATCTTACCTTGTCTCATCTCATCTAACCTTATTTTATCTTACCTTGTCTCATCTCATCTTATTTTATCTTATCTTATATTATCTTATTTTTATCTCATCTAACCTTATCTTATCTTACCTTATCTCATCTCATCTTAATTTATCTTATCTTATCTAACCTTATTTTATCTCATCTCATCTCATCTCATCTCAACTCAACTCAACTCAACTCAACTCAACTCAACTCAACTCAACTTAACTTAACTTAACTTAACTTAACTTAACTCAACTTAACTTAACTTAACTTAACTTAACTTAACCATTGTACAGGTCTTATCAAACTAAAATGATGCACATGTCAGATTTGTGGCTCCGTTACCCTGGTGACCCTCTCTAAGACTAAGTGGTTCGGAAAGTGTATAAATGAATGAATGAATGTCAGACTTTCCTTTCCTCCATCCGCAGACTGCACAACGAGAGCAGAGAAGTGTTCATAATTGCAGATGCCTATTGTTGCTTCGGCTAAAGGTTAACTGAGCCTAAACTCTGCTCCTGGGGTACATACCCAGGGCACATGCTGAAAAGTCATGTGAGGCCATATTTGGGTCTGATCTGGACTTGGTACCTTGTCTTTGACCATCTCCACACCGATCATCAGGCCTTTCCCGCGGACATCCCCAATAATCTCATATTTGTCTCTGAGTTTAGCCAGCTCTGTCATCAGGTAGGTGCCCACGTGGAGACTGTTCTCCTGTGTTCCATCCTCTTTGATAACCTGTTGAAAACCCATATGTTAGTTCAGATTTAAACTGTAAGGATTCACAGAGTTTTTGACTCACACACAGACTGGATTTAGAAACAGAAGAGGAATTCTTACGTCCAGTACTGATGAGCCAACAGCACACGCAACAGGGTTTCCTCCAAAAGTGTTAAAGTGAACCCCCTTACCAAAGGAGGCAGCGATTTCTACAAAATACACAAATATACAAGTTCACGTGTGTATTTAGTGATGTGTCAAAATACGTGTCTGTCCAAAGGAGATAAATAAATGAATGGAATAACCAAATGATTTTTATGTTGGTCTATAACACTTTATAAACAGTAAATGTCATTTAGAAGCACTTCAGAATGACAGCAATCTGTGCCTGAGATGGGTAACCCTTAGATTAGATTAGATTAGATTAGATTAGATTAGATTAGATTAGATTAGATTAGATTAGATTAGATTAGATTAGATTAGGTTAGGTTAGATTAGATTAGTCTAGTTTAGGTTAGATTAGGTTAGATTACATTAGATAAAATTAGATTAGATTAGATTACATTACATTAGTTTAGGTTAGATTAGGTTAGATTACATTAGATAAAATTAGATTAGATTAGTTTAGGTTAGATTAGGTTAGATTACATTAGATAAAATTAGATTAGATTACATTAGATTAGATTAGGTTAGATTACATTAGTTTAGGTTAGATTAGGTTAGATTACATTAGATAAAATTAGATTAGATTACATTAGATTAGGTTAGGTTAGATTAAATTAGGTTAGATTAGATGACAATTATTTTCGCATTTGATACATCTATGTAATGCCTAATATTTTGAAGTAGGCACATGTATCTACAAGCTTTGTCTACTTTTTTTATTCTCTCTTTACTATTTTCTGTTGTCTTAGTTATTATTTTTGTATATCACAGACTTGTTACTGTTTGTACTTAATTGATTTTCTGCTGCACACAGACTTTTCTACAATGTTCTTTTTCCTGCTGTTGCCTCCTCTCAGAGGGCCTTGGGGTTGGTTTGGGCATGGGGGGAAAATGATATAAAAGGCAATGTATAATGTATGCACTGTAATCCAGCTTCTTTGTATGCACTGTTACATTGCTCAAAAAAAGATTAAAAAAAAAAAAGATTAGATTAGATTAGATTGAATTTTATTGATCCTTTGCTTAGAACACCCCAGGACACTGAAGTTCCAAGAGCAGCACAACACTGAATACACACACAAGAAATTCCACAAGAAAACAGCAAAATAACTCTAAAAAAGAAAAACAGTATTGAAGAAAAAAAACCCAAAAACAGACAATTGCACATTATGAAGTACTAGTGGAAACAAGAAGTAGTAAGGTAGGAGTGTGTGTGTGTGTGTGTGTGTGTATAAAATCAATATTTTTTTTCCTCTACTTTTTCCACCCAATAATTTCCCCCTGGGATTATTAAAGTATTCTGAGTCTGATTTTGATTAACAGTTCTAATGTGAAATGAAACCATTAAACCACTCAGCAACAAAAGGTTTTCATTTCTTCTCTGCATCTTCATCACCTCTGTCGACACCACTGAAACTGTGTCTACGTTGCACCCTGAGGTGTTGCTTCAAACCTTAGAGGTGCCACAGTTAAGTTGTAGATGATCTTAAGGAGGTGGTACGACTCCAGACAAATGGACTCTTACCTGCTGTTGTAACAACAGCTCCCATTGGGAACCCATTCCCAATACCCTTTGCCATTGTAACGATATCAGGAAGGACATCATGACTTTGGAAACCCCAGAAGTGCCCTCCTGTTCGACCAAATCCAGTCTGGACCTGTTAGGAGAAGCAAAGAAAAATGTTACTTCACTTAATTTTCACACTTCATTTTCCCTCCATGTACTGTATATGTTAGTGTTCAAAATATATACATATATACAAATATATATATACATATGTACATATACAGGGTGGGGAAACAAAATTTACAATGAACATTTAGTTGTTTTTTCTCAGCAGCCACTACGTCAATTGTTTTGAAACCAAACATATATTGATGTCATAATCATACCTAACACTATTATCCATACCTTTTTAGAAACTTTTGCCCATATGAGTAATCAGGAAAGCAAACGTCAAAGAGTGTGTGATTTGCTGAATGCACTCGTCACACCAAAGGAGATTTCAAAAAAAGTTGGAGTGTCCATAAAGACTGTTTATAATGGAAAGAAGAGAATGACTATGAGCAAAACTATTACGAGAAAGTCTGGAAGATACTATTAAAGAAGAATGGGAGAAGTTGTCACCCCAGTATTTGAGGAACACTTGCGCAAGTTTCAGGAAGTGTGTGAAGGCAGATATTGAGAAAGAAGGAGGACACATAGAATAAAAACATTTTCTATTATGTCAATTTTCTTGTGGCAAATACATTCTCATGACTTTGAATAAACTAATTGGTCATACACTGTCTTTCCATCCCTGCCTCAAAATATTGTAAATTTTGCTTCCCCACCCTGTATGTACAGTGTATTCTGTGTATATATCAACCAATAGACTGCCTTTTAAACATGTACATACATGTAAACATAGGGTATCATGGAATGTGTATATCTGACCTCATCAGCGATGCAGACCCCTCCTCTCTCTCTGACAAGTTTGTAAGCCTCCTTGAGGTAGTTTTTCGGATACTGCACAGCCCCTCCTACTCCCTGAATGAAGCAGACGCAGTCACACACGATAACAGGGGTGTCAGACATGTAGGCCAAAACCAACACACCAAAGGGTCCACTCCAGCCCGCGGGAGGAATTTAGGAAGTGCAAAAATTACACTAAAGATATTAACAGGCAAGGGTGTTGAACTGTTTTAGTTCAGGGGTCATACACAGACTAATGTGATCGCTGGTAAAATAACAGCATAATAACCTATAAATAATTACTCCAAATTTTCTTCTTGGTTTAAAGTGAAAATGTGAAATGATGTTATATTGTAAAAATATTTACATTTACAAACTATCCTTTAACAATAAACTGTGAATAACCTGAACAAATATGAACAACCTGAAATATCTAAAGAAAATAAAGTGTAATTTGACCAATATTCTGCCTGTTACTAAATGTTTTGTGCCTTGGTAGATCCACTGTGATCCGTTAATGTGTTAATATAAACCTGAAACTCCAAACTCCATAATTTTAACACTATCATGCCTGTTACCTGTCACACCTGCAGCCAGACGTTAGTCTGGTTTTGTCTGTCTTTTATGTTTTGTTTGTCACTTCCTGTTTTATTTTGTTAAGTTTTCCCTCCTGTGTCTTGTCTGTCGTCTTTACTTCCTGTTCCCTGATCATCCTCACCTCTGACCTGATTACCTGTCTCCGCCCTGATTTGCTCCACCTGTGTCTAGTTGTCTTCCCTCCCTTTTGTGTATTTAAACCCTGTCTCTTCCCCCTGTCAGTCGCCAGTTTGTAACTCTAGTAGTTCAGACCAGCGTTCTTGACCTTGTTTGTTCGTTTGCCTGCCTGTTTTTGACCTGTTTTTGGATTCCTCGGTTTCTCGTCTTCTGCCTGCTCCCTGTCTGGTTTTGTCTGCCTCTCCTGATACCTGGTTTTGACCTTCTCGCCCTGACTACCGGTACGTGAGTTTTGTCTTGTCCTTATGTCCTGTTGCCTGAGATTTTGCCTGCCTGTGTATGACCTGTTTCCGTCCCTGACCTCCCTTTGCTTTTCCCTAGTCGGGAAAAACACCCCAAACACTGTACGGGGAGACGGGCTGTCGCCCCCGATCCAGAGAACAAATCAGAGGAGGATATCACCAACTATTATCCTCAAGATTCTGTCACTGATCTTTATTCTTCACCTGTGTGTGATAAATAAACCTTTTGAATTATATTTTTGGCGTTTGAGTTCTGCATTTGGATTCTGTGTTTGTACTCTCACCATTACATTACCAAATGTTTGTGTAACATTGTGTGAAATACACAAATGTGTAAAAATGATAAGTTGAGGCAGAATATTGTTAAAATTCCACTTATTTTTTTCAGGTTATTCACATCTTTTTTGTGAAAAGATTCCTTGTTTGTAAATATATTCATAATTTAATGGGGTTTTTTGGCAGTAAAACTAAGAAAAACCTGCAGTTGTCCTTATTTATAGGCTGTTATATTATTGTTTTACTGGTCCGGCCCACTTGAGATCAGATTGGGCTGAATGTGGACCCTGAACTAAAATGAGTGACACCCCTGCACTACAATATGACCTTAAATAACACATTAACATAAACAAATACATATATCATTGCATTTGAAAATTACTTTCAGTTCTATTTACACAAAGTATTATGCATGCTTCCAATTTTAACAGTTAAAATACTCATTATGCAACATGTATACATTAACATAATACTCCACTATAGATTTTATATTACCTGAATGGGCTCTGCAAAGAAAGCAGCGATCCGACTGGGGACACTGGTAGCAAATGTTTCTTTGAGCTGTCCAATGTACTGATCGTTTGCCATACAATGACCTGTGAGACAAAAAACATGCGGTCTTCCATATCTAATCAGTGCTGACACTGAGCTGTACACAGTAACTATGAGCTACACAGTTAGTCAGTATTTACATATTTAACATATGATATACTGCAGTTCCCCTTCCACTCATATATAAAATTCACACAAGTGTCAGTGTGAGATCCTTGATAGCTGATTGTTTTTCTTTTTGTGTGTTGTGAATACTTCTTGCAAATAAACTGTTTTCTGTGAATTAAGATAAAGTAGTGATAATTACTGAGAAATTCATTTTTTCCATATCATGTGCCACTAACCCTTCTGTACGTTGTTATTACTATGATAAAAATTATCCACATGCATCTGTATTGTGTTTTTGTGTAAACATTAAAGTTAAGATACGGTCCATTTTCCTTTAAATGTCATAACTCAGTCACAGGTATCAAGTTTAATCCATAAAAACTCAGTGTTATTTCTGTGGCAGACATCCTAAATTATGCTTTCTCTCTATTTAACCTTAAGTGATTTATCACCATATATTATACAGAAAAAATTATTAGACCATCAAAAGTCATCAGAAACAATGGTTATGTAATCCAGTACTAACTCCTGTGTGTATCATGTGACTAAAACAGACAGAAAAGAAAACATGGAATGCCTAAAAGCACTGTTTTTGTCAGTACAATGCCATAGATATTGATGGAAGAACTGAAGTGATTTTGGTTTTTATCAAGAAAACATGTTGAATGCATAGACATCAGCTCTGAAATTAAACTACTATGAGCTATTTTTGTTGTTCTCATTACATTTACCCAAACAAATGTACCTTTAGTTGGACCAGGCAGTAAAATGAACAAGAAATTGAAGAAAACAAAGGGTGGTCTAATAATTTTTTCCACAACTGTAGTATTATCTTCTGTAATTTAGCTTTTTTTGCCAGTGAAAAATCTGTTATTTTCCTCTATTTGATTTATTGATCATGTAGATGTTCATTAATAATACAGCGCCCCTTCTTGGTATTTTATGAGAAACCCACAACAATTATCTCTGAGTACCCCCCCCCCCTTTTTTTTTTTGTAATAAATAAATACATTTTAGTGTATTAATTATTATTTTTGTATATATTATTTATTTTCTTTTCCCTTGCTCTTTTTCCTATTGTGTGTTCTTGTTAATATTGTTCTTTTATACTGCACTTATTCATGCTGTTTAAACATGGTTGTTAACATTTTTTTTATAATTTTTTTTTTTTTTCAGTGGTTGTTTGTATGTGTTCATGTCTGGGTAGAGTTATGCGTTGTGTCATGGGTGGATGTTGTTTAGAAAATCAAAAATCTCCTTCCTCTATCCTCCTAAGACCCAGCTATGGGTTTTCTGTCCACATTTGTGGACAAGAGTTTCACAACTTTATACAAAAAAAAAAGAAAAGAAAAGAAAACTGCCCACCACAAAGGACATTCTGTAAAAAATTAAAAACTGCATCTGAAAAAACTGTTGCATCATGATGTTTCCAATATAGGCACTTATTTAATAAAAAACAAAAAAAGCTGGTACTTTGCTGACATTTCCTAGGTCTCAGGAGGTTATAGTGAATGTTTTATTCATGTCCTGTTATTATTAAAAAGACCTTTGAAAGATGTTCATTAATGTTCAGATAAAAGTGGATGGTTATTATGTCAAAAACAGAAAAAAACTCTGGTAAAGGTTCATACGGTCTTTCCAGTTCAACTGTGTAAGTCATTCATTTATCAAACTGGGGCAGTTGTTTGTTTACCTGCTTGACTAGTTTCAGCTACTTCCTGTAGCCTTTGTCAGAAGTGTCACATGATGTTACTGTGACGGGTCTTATACACAGCAAAAATTGAAGAGTTGAATCAACTCAAACAGAGTTGATTTTATCTTTTTTTCAGAGTTTATATAGGTCCACACTTTATAGAGTTAAATTAACATTTTCATTGGAGTTAATTATTTAACACTATGCCAGAGTTGCCTTTTTAACTCAGGAACCCGAGTTAACTTAAAACTGACTGATTTAACTACCAACACTCACAAGAGTTCATAATTTCACTGACCTGGGTTAAATTAACCTATATGGATTTATTATTTACACTGTCAGAGTTTCTCCTTTAACTCAGAGTTAAATTAACACCATGAAAGTAACAAAAATAACACTCATTTTACTTAATTTTCAGTCTGAAAGTAGTGTTAATTTTAATCATAAAAAAGGTGAATCCCTTAAAAAATGACTTAAAATTCAATGTGAACAGGATGATTCAAAGAAAGCTGATTCTTTTTTTTTTTTTTAGAAAATTTATTTTTCCTCTTTTTTTCTCTCTGACAGTGACAGTCTGATAGAAACTGCACAAATTCACCTGGTTTGAAATGCAGGGGCCAGGCAAATTAACACTGGAGAGGCGCAAAATAACACTTCTCCTGAGTTAGTTTCCGCAGGCTTGACTAACTCTTTTCATTAACCCCAACTCTGAGTGACATTTAAATCACAGTGAGTTAAAACTACACTTTGAGAGTAAAAATTGACTCTGAAATGTTTAACCCTGAAATTTCAACTCTCCAATTTTTGCTGTGTAGGCTGCACAGGGGGATTTGCCTCCTGATAAATGAAATACTTACAACAGAGTAAACTGAAAAAAGGGGGCTTTTTCAGTAAAATATATCAATATCAAGTTTATACTTCTTCCTACTCCTTTGAGACCATGCAAATTCAGACCAAGGTTATAATAGTTTTGGATTTTTCATTATAGTTTAGTTTTATTTAGTTTGGACTTTTTTTTCTTTAATTCAGTTCGTTTTAATTAGTTTTTAGAGCAGGTTTGCTGGTTTTAATTAGTTTTCGTTATTTTCTAAATGCTTAGTTTTAGTTTAGTTTTAGGTTTTTTTTTATATCTTTTCTCTTCCTCGCTGTCGAATTCAAATAAATCCCAGACAGGACTCTGCTGCTTTCTCCCAACTTTAGTCTCCATGTTTCCAGGTAGAGTGGGGACAAAAAGCTGACTCTACGACAAGTGGAGAGATGTGACAGACTGTTAAATATCATATGGTGCCAGCAGCTAAAATTGCTTGAGGAAAATAAATCAATGTTATATCCGACATTGACAAAGACGAAAACGAAGGGAATTTTATCCATAATTTTCATATGTTTAAGTTAGTTTTGTAAACACACAATGCAGTTTCAGTTAGTTATGTTTTTTTTCCTTTCAATTATAGTTTTTATTTATCTCAGTTAACGAAAATGTTTTTACGATTCTAGTTTTCGTCATTTTGTTAGTTTTCGTTAATGATAACCTTGATTCAGACATGTACTCGAAGATGCTCTGTTCATTTAAATGTTATTTAGTTTTTGTCTTATTTTGTTTTGCTTTATTTTGTTTCTTTGCATGTTATAAATAAATAAATAAATAAATACTGAACATAAACCCAGTGTGTCCATCCACTGTCACTGATTCAACTCCATGGGTTTTACTGGTGAATCAATGTTGTAGAAGATGATGGTGTTTCCATGGTAACTACGGAGCCTCTGAACATCTAAATGAGTCATATCTGATGAGCATGAAAAGATGAATAACTGTATTTTACACCAATTATTTACATGTATTGATAGGATTAGTGGATCAGAAGCTTCAGACGTTTTGTTTTTTTGAGACTTTAAGTTTAATAGTTTCTCTGTGAACTTAAAACTAAAAGTACAGACTTTAACCTTTAAAAACAAACAAAACAGATCAAACTGTGCTACTTCACACAACATTATACTTTGTTATTTTACTTCTATTTGGGAATAAAAGTTAGAAGTCGTCAGAAAAACACCTGTACTTTCTGCTGCGTATTTTATCAAACAGACTTGTGACTTTATTTTTGAAGTGGATTTAACCTTTACTATGTTATTTATCACTATTTAATATAATAAAATCCTCTGCATTTTGTATTTTTCAGTGAAAGTCCAGTATTTTCATGTAGATGTTCATAGAAGCTTAGAGGAAATTCAAATATTATTATATCAGAAACAGAGAAAACATGACTTATACAGTAAAATCTCTCATGAACTGAACATAAACCCAGTGTGTCCATCCACTGTCATTGATCCAACCCCATAGGTTTTACTGGTGAATCAATGTTGCAGAAGATGACGGTGTTTCCACGGTAACTACGGAGCCTCTGAACGTCCAAATGAGTCATATCTGATGACCATGAAAAGATGAATAACTGTATTTTACACCAGTTATTTACATGTATTGATAGGATTAGTGGATCTACAGGTATTAAACAGTTTAGATCAGTAGATGGTTTTGGTCGATGGTGGATGTTTGGGTCTTTATGGGTTAAAATTCCTGGAAATGGTTAAAGTTTCAAACAGGTAAATGATCAATGCGGACTTTGACCAACATACAAGCATAAACATTTACATTTGTTTTTTCAATTTTTTTTCAAATTTTTTTTTTTTAGGTAAAAGATCTTTCAAATGAATAGATCCTGATGATTTTCAATGCAGTAAAATAGACAATAGAGCTATCAACTCTACATCCACTGCTATGTATGTTCTGTAAATTAACCAAAAGAATCCAAGGTGTTTTTTTAACATTTAACATTTTAACATTTTTAAACACATACAGAGAAAATACTACTATAATGCTATATATACTCCTTTAATACTACTATATATTCTAGTCATCTTACATGAAAACAGTACGTACTCAAAATACAAACCTTCATTACAAAATAAATAAATAAAACAACATTTAAAACCGAGGTTAGTATGTTGCACTAATAAAAACAGTTGTATGCTGTTGTTTGTGATATTCAGTTCATATTTTCTTTTCTTATATTTCTCATTTAACCCTTTCATGCATAAATTATTAGAACCTTTGTTGAGATCTTTTCCTCAGTGCTTTTATTCCTCATTAGGCATGAAAAAACAAAGCACAGAAACATGTATTTAAAACTCAATATCTGAAAGTGATTTGAAAATAATGACATAAAAACATTTTTAATGCTGCTAATCTAATGTTTTCTCACATTTTAACCCTTTCATGCACGAATTATGAGAACCTTAGTCAAGATTTTTTTCGTCAGTGTTTAGCCATGAAAAAAACAATGCGGTTGAGTTTTTTTTTTTTTCTTCTATGGAGTTACAAAAACATCCATGCATTTAATTTTTGAAGTAAAGAAACGTGTTTAAAACCCAATATCAGAAAGTGATATGAAAACAATGAAATAAAAACATTTTTAATGCTGCTAATCTGATGTCTTCTCACATTTTAACATATTCTAATGCTAGTAATTACTCACTTCATGGAGATAATATGCAAAAAAAAAAAAACCTTCTTGTCTAACAAATAATTGATTTACACTCAAACATGTTACTGCAGACCAGGTTTATCAAGAACAGTAAAGTTACAGTAATGATCTGAATTACAGTGTATGGGATGGTGCATAAGCGTCCACTGTGTTGGCTGATATGGAACTAAAACAACAAAACCCATGAATATACAAGAGAACAGCTGGAGAAGAACTGTCCACTGGAGTGGACAGTGCATGAAAGGGTTAACATACTCTAATACTAGTTAGGACTCACTTGATTGATTTGATCGATTGATTGATGTATTTATTTCAAATATGAATGTCAAAACAGAAGAAAATAAATAAACAAAACACTTAAAGAGAAGACATATGATATGTACTCGAAAAGAAGTGAGAAGAAGCATAACTTATAAAATCCCACCCTTTCTCCTTAAATAATTAATAACAGTAATAATCTTCCTAGTTCATGGAGATAATATGAAAAAAAATATTTTTTGTTTTTTAAAAAAAATTTGCTAATTACAATCTAACAATTAACTATTGATTTACATATTAGAGCAGATCAGGTTTATCAAGAACAGCAAAGTTACAGTAATGGTGTGAATGTCAGTGTATTATGGGATGGTGCATAAGCGTCCACTGTGTCGGCTGATTATGCAACTAAAACAACAAAATCTGTGAATATACCAGAGAACAGCTGGAGAAAAACTGTCTACTGGAGTGACCACTATGCATGAAAGGGTTAATATGTCTTACTTATTTTCTTTTAATTTTCTTTTTCTCTTCGTCTTTCTGCCCAGGTTACTCAGTTCTTCTATTATTATTACCATTATAATTATCACCATGGTTG